>NC_088921.1:68290000-68355000 GCF_038396675.1 Hydra vulgaris | reverse complement strand
AGTCGACTTTAACTTTGAAAAAATATTTTGTGCAGAAGAATTCTATTTTCAATGATAGCATGAGTTGGAATATGGGAGAGGCAGAATGATAACAGACAAGCCATTAATTCTCTGGCCACAATCTTATCTTCTACTACAGAGTTGCTGCTAACAAATTGTTTAATGTGTGGAGGAAAGTAATTAATGAGTTGTTGTCTAACGTCACCAATAAAAGGAATTTTATCAATCTAAATCAATATGCAAGTAGATATTAATACCATAATATTAGGAGAAAGTCAATATTAAACTTGACAGGGTAAAATCTTTAAATAAAAAAATGTAAATTTATTTTTATAATAAAAAATTTAGAACAAGTTATAAACTATAACATTTAATGATCAAGTGCTTCGTAAGTCAAAAAATGTTTTTCATCAATATCAGGATGTAAGCCTGACAATGGCACCACCTATATAAAACTCAATTAACTTTAAAAAAAATAAAGAAGTATAAATTCCAAATATTGAAAAAAAGCTATACAAACATATATAACAATATATATAACAATATATATAACAATATATATATATATATATATATATATATATATATATATATATATATATATATATATAAAATTAATCAAAATAACATTTACAATCTCAGTCTAAAATAATTTGTGACAATATTATTCTTGCAGTAAACTTTAGGTTGTATTTTCTCACTCTGTAAATAGGTGCATATGTACTTTATGAATGACTCCTAACTGTATTTAGCTATTTAATTACAAGTAATATATGGAAGTGCTGGGGGTACAATATAGATGTTACCAGCCTCTTTAAAGTAAAATGCAGGCCAAGGAAAAGGAATATTTTCTGTTGAAATAGGTGTTAAAGGAATATTAATATCTTCAATACCACTAAAAAATCCTCTTATCTCATCATATGCAACAGATTGGAGCTGTGTTGTAATAAAAAACTTTTTGTCACCTATTACTTGTATCTCCTTAATTATATAAACAAGAAATTGTAAACCACTATTAAACCACAAACATGACCCAAGACAATATTTAATACCATTAACCTGAATACGAGATATTACATTTTTCCAAAAAGTTACTTGATCTAATTCACAGAGAACTCCATTATTCAACTCACCAGTAGAACTGTAAAAAGATGATACAGAGTTTAAAATCATTACCTTTAGGGCTGTATATGGCAAATTTTTAAAATTAAAATATCTGATATTTTTAATTACTTGGTGTTTTCTCTCAAATCCCATGCACATGTGGTATCGTAGAGGACCAAATTGTCTGGATTGATGTGGATGATGTATGAGAAAATGAAGCTTAAGTATAAATTTTCTGGATTTCCATAAAAAGTGTATGATAAGCAGCTATTTTTTCCTCTGAGCAAAATAAATAAGCATCAGTTGTAATTGGAGAAAGACATAATTGAAGTATATGAAGAAGTTTAATTAGGCATGAAAAATGAAGATCAACCACAGTGGTTCTCAAAAAATAGGCAAAACACGGCAAAGAGATAGCACCTGAGCACTTCCAAATTTGCCCTTAATAACTAAATCGACTATTACAGGTGGTTTTTCACTGTCCAGTGGATACTGAAAGCACTTTACAAAGTCATTTAAGCTATCTAGTGTAAATAAACCTTGAAAAACAGCGTTATATAAGTAAAGTTCTATCTGTAAAGGTATTACACCTTCTAACAAATCATGCATGGGATCAAAAAGCACTTTTTTTGTGACATCAAAATTTCTAATTTCTGATAAAATGCTTGCAGAATGAACACCATACAATTTTGACCATTTTTGACGTTGTTTGGGAGGTAGAAGTGGATTATCAAGTTCTTGGACTCTTATCTTATGTTCTTCTATATCACGAACAATACACTGAGAATGTCTATTGTGAATAAGCATATCTGAACGAGTAGAATTACAAACTCGACAACACCTAAGAACCTTCCTGTTAAAGCCTTCCTTAAAACCAGCAATTGCATTACATGCTAACAAATCACCAATGAAGTTCTTCAATTTAACTGTGAATCGCTTACCTTTAGTATCGGTTAGAGTTGAGGAATCAAATAAAGATATCTCATTTAGAGATTGAACTAAATCAAGTAGAAGTGATTTCATGAAGATTTTATTTTTAACTGATTTAGAACCAGTTATTGATAAGGGAAATATTGAAAAAGTTTTACTGAGGCTATAATCAGCTACATTTAACAACTGAAAATACAAAACCCACAACTTATGGTTTCCTCTCGATTTACCTATTGGATTGGTAATACCTAAATCATCTGAAAACAATGAAATCAATATTTCAGAAGAATTTTCTAAACACTTATCATATTCAGGGGATATCAAAATAAACTTAAGTATTTCTTTAAATGAAATATAGGATCCCTGTAAGCCATTTTCAGAAATAGATTCAACTTTTGGTACATTGAAAGCATTTTTAAAGTACTGCTTTCTTAAATATTCTGCTGATAATTGCTAGCAAATTGTAGATTCTTTTGGTGTGTTATCAGTTAAAATATCTTTTAAATTTGAAAAAATAATATTGACTACATTTTCAGAACATCTATATTTTCCTCTCAGGTGTAGAGCTAATGCACCAAGCTTTCTATTCTCTGTTGGAATCTCAATGTCAATTTCTTCAACTGTGTCATCAATTTCTTCAACATCTTCAATCATAGTAATTGGAATGAGTTTTTATAATGAAGTTGAAAACCTCTAACACTTTTAAATTTAGTAAAACAATTATCGCATACTACTGAACCTGCCTGACCATGTAATTTAAGATGAGATATCATTATATAAGGTCTATATGTTTTAAAATCACAAATACAACAATTTAACCTTACTTTTTGGATTGCATTTGTTAGTGGATTAGATGCAAAAGCCACTTGAGCAGTATAAGATAGTTGACTGGAAATGCCTGTCAATGAAGACTGTGAAAACCCACGTTTTTGAGCTAAAGCTTCTTGAATAAATACTGGTTCAGATACATCGGCTGCGCTCTCTAAATTTGATTGGTCACTAGATTGTTGGTGTGAAGTAGGTGTCTCATCATAAGTCAATAGTGGAGGATTGGATGAATGCTTTGAACAATATTCTGCTGGTAAGCATGATGACATTTGGCAGAAAGAGCTTGAATAAAGTTTAGACACTGGCAAAGACATGGCCTCAACTTCCAGATTTTGCTCATTTAGAATGGCAACAAAAGTATCTTCATCCACATTACATCCATTCCATGTGATTCCACAAATGTTCCCACTTGTACTAGCAAACTTCTTTGAAACTAAAATGAAAACATAACTTTAAATAAAAACACAACTTTGAAACTAAAATAAAAACAAAACATAATTTTTCTTCAGATCTGTCTTTTTTGTAGGCTCTAAGAATATTTCAAATTTATTTAAAAAATTAGTTTAAATGAGTTTAAAAAATTAGTTTAAATGAGTTTAAAAAATTAGTTTAAATGAGTTTAAAAAATTAGTTTAAATGAGTTTAAAAAATTAAAAAGGTAATGTGGGGTAACTTTGACAACAGAATTTGACAACCCCACTTAAAAGCAGCAACTTAAAATAAAACATAATAAAATAAAAAAAATATATATGTGTATAAATAAAGATATATTTTATATATTATATTGAAATGTTTTGCAGTCTGCTTTTAAAGTTACTCTATGTAAACTTGATTAAGAATTAAAATGAAAATATTAAATAGCATGCATATACATTTGCAAAAATTTTACTTAGGCAAAATATTACATAAAAATTTTATATTATTCTTAACAATCTATAAACATTATTAAATGTGTATTTCTGAAATTTTTAAAAATAAATATGCATACCATTATTTAAAAAATTAATAATACTGCTATTATTAGCAATAACAATTTTTCGTTCGCCAAGGTACTTAACAAGAACAGCTTTGACCATTTTATCTTCTTCTTTGTTATTTCTTTTCTAGTTACAATATAAATTATGAAAGTAATGATATTAACCATGTTTTGTATAAATATTATTTTGTGGTAATAAGGCAAATTAACTAATCAAATTAAAAAATAAAATTAAAATAACAATAATATTATATAAGTTATATAATATATGATTTATATATAATATATTATTAATATATTATATATAAATCATATATTATATGATTTTATTTAGGGATTTATATATATATATATATATATATATATATATATATATATATATATATATATATATATATATATATATATATATTCTCTTCCTGATGATTCAGCAATGGTGAAACTTAAAGTTGAAGAAAAAAGTTAAATAAGTGTCTTTTACTAATTTATATATATATATATATATATATATATATATATATATATATATATATATATATATATATATATATATATATATATATATATATATATATATATATATATATATATATATATATCTATATAATAGGTGTATGCATATGAAACCGCTGTTTTTTCTTTGAATTAGAACGTTTGTTTTGGAGATGTTTTATTTATATTTCTTTGAATGTAATTTCCATTATTTTCTACTACTTTTTGCCAATTTTTTGGTAACTTATGAATTCCATCCCAATAGAATTTCTCAGGTTTAGAAGCTATCCAATCATCGAGCCATTTTTTGACCTCTTCATAATTCGAGAAGTGCTGATCTGCCAAGCCATGTGACATTGATCGGAATAAATAGTAATCTGATGGAGCAAGGTCTGGTGAATACGGCGGGTGGCATAAGACTTCCCATCCGATAGTTTTCAACGCTGTTTGAACAACTTTACAAACATGAGGACGAGCATTGTCATGTTGAAGAATTATTTTATCGTGTCTCTCAGCATATTCGGGTCGTTTTTCTTCTAATGCTTTTCTTAAACGGAATAATTGGAGTCTGTAAAGTGGCCCATCAATTGTTTCTTTAGGTTTTAGCAACTCATAGTATACCACACCAATCTGATCCCACCAAATAGACAGCAAAACCTTATTTCCATGAATATTCCTCTTTGGTGTTGATTTTACAGGTGCGCCTGGGTCAACATAATGTGTTGTGCGGACTGGATTGTCAAAATAAATCCATTTTTCATCTCCAGTCACTATTCGATGCAAAAAAGACTTTCTTTCAAAACGATTCAATAACATTTTGCATGTCACTAAACGCCTTTCAATATCACGTTCTTTCAATTCATGTGGAACCCATTTTCCTTCCTTTCTTATTTTACCGAGAGCTTGTAAACGTCTTGAAATTGTTGCCTGATCAACATTCAACTCTTCTGCTAATTGTTCTTGGGATTGAGCATCGTCTTCGTCCAATAAACTTTGCAATTCTGAATCTTCAAATTTTTTTGGAGGTTTACCACGTTCCTTGTTGTCAAGATCGAAATCGCCACTTTTAAATCTTCTAAACCAATCTCTGCAAGTTGTTTCAGATAAAGCATGGTCAGAATAAGCTTCTACAAGCAAACGATGACTTTCTGCAGCAGTTTTCTTTAAAATAAAATAGTGAAGTAATACTTCCCGCAAATGCATATTTGAAGGCACAAAGTTGTTCATTTTGAAAGATGTATAAAATTATCTAGATATGAATAAAATCAAATTAAAAACTATGATATTTAAAGCAAATTGAACGTAGTTTCACACACATAATCATCCATACATTAATTTTGTCTTAAAAAGAAAATTAACTTGTCTTATTTTAAACAGCGGTTTCATATGCATACACCTATTATATATCAATGCATTATGGTATATATTTCAATGATTTATAAATCATTGAATTTTGCTACAAATAATCAACCTTGTCTTATTTCTTATAAAAAATCCTCGTGCAACAATTAAACAATTTTCAAAGATACTTTCAACTCGCGCTTTTTTTACAAATACTTTTATGATGTCATATTATAAGGTGATGACATATTTCCAACCAACATAACGGTAAACATAACGGTTAATCAAACACATTACATTTATATACAAATATACAAATAACTTTGGCCAACATAACGCTTTAGACAGATTAATTACTAATATAACGGAAAACATAACGCCAAACTTTTCATTTAGCGTTATGTAACCGTTATGTTAGCGTTATATTTTTTGCTGTGAAGGCTAATTAAAGTTGGAAGTTACTGGAAGAGAAAAGATGAAGGTTGTAAAGCAAGATAACGATTGACGGACGACTTAAAGGATTGCAAATAATATGAATCAGGAAAGCAAGATGAAGAAAGCGAATTCCAAAGAACTGATGTTCGAGGAAAAAAACTAGAAAAATAAGAGTTTTTGGAGCACTTAGGAACAGTCACAGAAAATAGATAAGACTTAATTGAATGACGAGTAACACGAGAATGAGTTTTAGTAGATGGCACAAGAGATGCTAGCTCTTTATAGTAGTGCCCGTTATAGTATTTGTAGAAAAGAGAAAGAGAAGCAACATTACGACGATGTGGTAATGGTTGGAGGTTGGCTGCAAGAGCAGATCCAACTATGTTTACAATGCGTTTTTGCACCTTGTCTAAAAGAGAAAGGGCATCATTAGATGATCCGCCCCAGATATGACAACTGTATTCCATACAAGGCCGGATTTGAGATTTATAGAGATAGAGAATAGAATCCGAAGTAAGAAAGTGTCAACTCGATAAAGAGATGCAACCTTAGCAGATGCTAATTTTGCAACAGATTTGATATATGGTTTCCAAGAAAGATTGGAAGTAAGAGTTAATTCTAGAAGATGAAGGGTAGATGACTCATCAAGTACATTACTTTTCATAAATATAGGAAGATATAACTTATTGCGATAGCAATTGGCTGAAAAAAATTGAGTTTTATCTGTATTGAAGTTCACCAGCCACTGTGAGCCCCATGATGTAGCAGAAGTGAGATCCTTTTCAAGCTCAGATGCCCCCTCCAAGCAATCAGAAAGTGTTGGCTTCTTATAACGACAAGAATAAATGGTAGTATTATCAGCAAACAATGCCACCTTAAATATGAGAATATCTGGAAGATTGTTAATGTAAATTAAAAAGAGTATAGGGCCGAGGATAGAACCTTGAGGAACCCCTGAAGTTACAGAATAAGAAGAAGAGTGCTGTCCATCGAGGACAACTTTTATACTAAGATTGGAAAGGAAGGATTCAATAATCTTAAAGATGTTGCCAGATACACCATAAGAAGAAAGCTTATGGAGAAGACCAGCATGCCAAATTTTATCAAAAGCTTTTGAAATGTCAAAAGCAATGACCTTAATCTCTCCACCTTTATCTAATGCACGATAAAACCTATCGGTTATTACTGTTAGCAAATCAGCTGTAGAACGAGAAGATCGAAATCCATATTGATGGTCAGAAAGTTATTAGATTCATGATGAGAAATTAAGTATTTGTTAATTAAAGATTCAAAAACCTTACTTATAATAGGAAGAAGACTAATGGGACGGTAGTTAGACGAACCAGATCGCTCTCCAGAATTTTTGAAATAGAGATAACAGATGCTGAAATACGGATAATAGTGCTTATCAGAGTCTTGTTTTCCAGCCGGCTGTAAACCAAGACTCTGATAAGCACTAATTGAATAGTTTTGAGAGTATAGACAACAGTTCCGGAGAACACTTCTGCAAGACAATAACAGGTATGTTTCCGGGCCACAAGCTGTAGAAGAGTCTAGGCAGGAAATCACTTTAGATACAGAAGCTGGAATGATACGAATGTCAAACAATAGATCAACCTGTTTGTTGGCAATATCAGGTAGAATGCAACTAGTGGAATCGAGAGATGATATTGATGAAAAGTTTTTAGCAAACGATTCAGCGTTGTCTTTAGGTGAGATGACAAAGTCTGAACCATACAAGAGAGGTGGAATTTTGGATTTGCCCTTATTATTAAATCCTATTAAAGATTCTCCATAAGTCACGAGAGCCTAACTTTTGTGATGAAATATGAGATTTCATGATCTGAGAATAGCTGGCTTTGGCGTTAGACAAAACCTTTTTCAATGGTTTCTAGCAGTAATAAACAGACGCCTGTTTTCAGGAGAATTGTTTTGCTGATAGATATGGAAGTAACGGTACCGATTGGCAATTGCATCAGCACAGTGTGAGGAAAACCATGGAGGAGAGTGAGACTTGAGCTGGAATTGTCGAGAGGGAACAAAAGATTCCATGCCAGCCTGAATCCACGAAGTTATGTAAGAAGCACATTTGTTGACTGAAAGACGAAAGATTTCTACCCAAGAGCCATCACGAAGAAAATCACGGAAAGAGTCCCAGTCAGCTTTAAAGTAATTGTAAGTGGTACGATAATAGGGGGATTCAGGTGATGAAGAAGAATAAGATATTAGTTTTAGAGAGATCAAACTGTGATCAGAAGCACCTAAGGGTGAATGTGGAGAAACTGAGCACTGACTAGGATCAGAAACAAGACATAAGTCGAGTAGAGAAGATAAATGATTCGGATTGTCAGGAAAGCGAGTTTGAAAGTTGACTATTTGAGTTAGGGATTGAGAAAGGCAAAAGTTGTGTGCTTTAATGCCTGCAGAATCACTGACACTAGAGCCAAGCCATCCAGTTCGGTGAGCATTAAAGTCACCGACAACAACTATATTAGCTGATGGATAAAGAGAGAGGGCTTGGTCAATTTGATCTGAAAGAACATCAAAAAGAACATCAAAAGTGCAGTCTTAAGATGAAGGAGAGCGATATAGAACAAAGAAAATGGCGATGAGTGAAGTGGTGCTAAACGAAAGCGCATAAAAGAATAGTCTGTGGATACAAACCTAGTTTCACGACAAATGGATGAATTCTTACAAATATAAATGCCGAGGCCAAGCATGTGACTATTGGAGTCTTTACGAATTAGAGGAAGATAACCATCAACACTAAGATCACAAGATGAGACAGCCGAACTCAAATTAGTCTCACAATGAGCAAGTAGGTCTGGTGAACTTTGCAAGAGATAAGACTCAACAGAAGAAAAGTTACTTCGAAGACCACGAATATTTGTGAATGGTTTAGAGAACTTGGTGATGATGATGGTTTTTTGTGTTTTATAGTTTTTTGTACTTTGTTTATTTTTAAATTTGTTGAAGAACTTAACTTAAACATAGATATTACTCAGAACACTGTTTAATGTCCAAGCAATTGCCAATATACTTAATTTATGGAGAAGAAATTTTTTTATAAAAGTCAGTTTGGTTTAAAAAAAATAGTTCTACTGAGCATGCAATTATCCAATTTGTCCGTAAAATCTCTAGCTCTTTCAAAAATTTGCCATTCACTTTAGGTATTTGTTTAGATTTATTAAAAGCATTTGAATGAAATGCTTTAAATAATGTTTAATACTTTTAATACTGTATCATATTTTGAAACAGTAAATCATGGTGTTTGGTTTATAAACTTATATATTATGAAGTGACATAATTTTTAAGGTGGCTTATGGTTGAAAAAATAACTTCTGCATTTTAAAGAATAATTTTTCCAAATAACTTTAAATAAAAAGAATAATCATTTCTCAAATTCACTCCAAAAAACAATAAAAAACTTTTTGTTTTGCTGAGTAAGCAAAAAATATGTAAAATTTAACACACTTTTAAAACTTTATAACTTTTAAAATATACATCCAATGAGCCTAAAAATTTCAAAAAATTTGTATGATTCAAGCACAAAGCATTAACTTTGTGTAATTCTGCTACAGTCCCTTAAGTATTTGTTATGGAGCACACCCTAAAAATTAAGTATTTATTATGGAGCACACCCTAAAAATTAAGTATTTGTTATGGAGCACACCCTAAAAATTTCAAGTTGATTGCTTTTATACTTTTTAAGATTTTAAATTTTGTGCAGTATCGAAAAAAACAATTCTGTAAAAAACACATTTAAAAAGCATATAATAGTATTTTCAAATTTTTTCCTGGAGAATAAAACTTTCCACTTTCAACATCCTTTTCTTTATTAAAAAATCACTTTTGACCGCTCTCAGCATTTTTCTGTCTTTTTTAAAAGCTTCAGAAAATTTTCTTTTTAAATGGCGCTGATGGCGGCTGTTTATTATACACGAACCATAACTATCAACATATCCGAATTTAAGATTTAGAATCCCAAAAGCTTTTGAAAAATTGGACATTCCATTATTGAAATGAATAGCAACTGAAGCTACACTAATATCTAAAACTTTTTTGCAAACAAATACATCTTTAGGGCACCTTTACCAAATTAAATGCTTCGTTTGAATTTTGAGTAGTACTCTGAAAACATTGTTTTAACAAATTTTCAGAGCACAAATCAATAAGAATCTGTTTTATTGCATTATGAATAGCTAATGGTATGTTTAAAGAAGATGGTTAGTGAGATTCATTTTCACTTCAAAATGTACACCAACTAAAAACCTGACTAAAAAGACAGGAAATCACCGTTGCTAGGGGCGTTGCTAAAAGACTGTACCCTAAAAAAATGTATGTTACTTTTAATTTTGAGTTTAAAAGATATATATTTTCTGAATCTAGAATAAATTTCAAATAAGATAACATAATCATAATTGATTTTTTAGTGTTTTTTTAACATGGAGCTACCTTAAATGGCTTAAAAGTTATATAACAAACCGAAAACAATTTGTTTCTTTTAACGATCCTTATCAAAAAAATGTTTTCGATATTTTATGTGGTGATCCGCAAGGATCAATTTTTGGTCCACTTCTTTTTTTAATCTACATTAATGATTTGCATAGAGCTTCTAATCTTTTAAGTATCATGTTTGTGGATGATATTATGATACAACATTAACAAACTTTTTACTATGAATGAAAAACTCAAAAATATTTCTAGCTGGTTCAAATGCAATAAACTTACCCTAAAAGCTAAAAAAACATAATGGAAAATTCTCTTTCATTTAATAACTAAAAAACGTTATTTACCCCCAGTCTACCTGATATTTGCATCACAAACTTTTGTGCATATTTTTTGTGTTTGCGTCACAAAATTTTTAGGTGTATTCCTTAATGAGAAACTTCCATCACATGGAAGCAACATATTGACTATGTTGGTACTAAACTTTCCAAAAATATTGGAATTTTTTATAAGGCCTGAATCTATGTAAATATAAAAGCTTTATCTTCACTTTATCATAAATTCATTCATAGCTATATGAATTATGCAAATATTGCTTAGGCAAGCACTGAAAGAAGTAAGTTACAATCTCTCCATCAGAAACATGCTATGCGTGTAATTAATTTTGCTGATCGTTATTCTCACTCTTTACTTTTTTCTGAAATAAATTCTTAATATTTACGAACTATTTTAATACTTTATGCTTTGTATAATATATATATATATAAATATTCTTTCTCCTGCCGTTTTTAACAATTTAATGACCTTGAAACCTACCAATGGTTACTCTTTAAGAAATACCAACCTTCTATATGAGCTTTTTTGTCGAACAAACTTTGCATTGATTATCGTGCACCTCATTTTTAGAATAAAGTTGTTTATCCTAATTTTAACTTTGTTCTACTTACTTTTTTTACATCTTTTTAAAATTAAGCTAAAAAATCTTTTGCTCTCTTATATTATCAAAACTTGAAAATAATATTTATATCATATAAATAATATTTATGTCGGAATATTAAACTTTATTACCTATACTACAAATATTTTACTTTTAAATAATAGTGTTTGTTGATTTTATTTTATTATGTTGTACTTATAGCTACTTTATAACCTAATATTCTGTTTACACTAGTATAAGATTTTGACCATAAGATCTTTCTGATTTTCTTTCATACACCTAGTTTTTTAAATGTTAGTAGTATTTGCTTACTTTATGAACTGTATTAATTTTTATCTAATCTTATTATAGTGCAAAAACGAACTAACAAATGTAAACTGAAGTGTTAAAAAAAAAAAAAAAATAGTTGTATTAGACGAGCTCAAAATAATGTTTTAATTTAAGTACTGGGATAAATTAAGTACTGGGAAAATATAGAATATGTGATGATGTCAAAGATTTATGGTTTGATTCAACTGCGACTATCAAGTCGCAGTCGCATTATATTTTATTATGTTGTACTTATAGTTACTTTATAACCTAATATTTTGTTTACACCCGTATAAGGTTCTAACCATATGATCTTACTGATCTTTTTTCAGATACCTAGTTTTTCAAATGTTAGTAGTATTTGCTTACTTTACAATTTGTATTAACTTTTATCTACTCTCAATATATTGTAAAAACGAACTAACAAATGTAAACTAAAACGTTAAAAAAAAAAAAAATTAGTGGCACTAGACGAACTTAATATAATGTTTTTATTTAAGTATATTTTATTTAAATAGGAAAATATAGAATATGTGATGATGTTAAAGGTTTATGGTTTGATTCAATTGCGACTATCAAGTCGAGACTTTCTAGTACCAACGTCGGATTTAGTCAAAAAACAAAAACCAGTTTTACTTTTGCTGACTTTTGGGTTGTACATTTATAAACTACACCTCAAACAATTCTGGGAAAAAACCAAATTTTCGGAAAACCTCATATTCTAATGGTTTTAAAAAAATTAATGCGCCGCTAAAAGTAGCATGACTATCAAAAGTTTTCTTTAAACCATAGAAACTGTAAAATTTAGCAAGACGGTACCTTATTAAAACATTTTTTCATAGGAGAATAAAAAGAACTATTAAAACTCACTCTTATGTATTCATTTCCTTCGAGAGATTTTTAAATTAATACCGGGGTCTCGTGTACGTTGTTTGCCTAACGCCATCTATTTACTTAAGACTCAGATATTGAGTTTTCAGCTTTCCTATGAAACTACAGATAATGAATTGACAGAAGCGCATGAATGAAGTGGCAGAATTTATCACAATTTTTTTTGTCTTGTTTTGCTTTTAAAAAATATTTTTGAGCTGCATCTTTTCAAAAAAAAAAACAACCTATTGATTGATAACAAAATACAGAGTTACACATAAAAATATGCAAATAGTACACAAAACAACATGTTTTTGGTACTATAACTATTTTCAATGGTACTGATGTCATGATAATTTAATAGGAATTACATACATGGAACCTGAAGAACCTTTGTTCTTTTTGCTCTTCTTGATGAAGATTTTTTTCTCGAAAAGAGAGATGTTGATAAAAATCTTTAATCCCAATCAGTTGCTATACTATTCGTTTAGCAAATTAAACTTGTTAAAAGATTTTAACATTAAGTTAAAAACATCACAACATCTTACAAAATTTGTGAGAGAAAACTCGTAGTGCATATTTAGTTAATTAAAAGTAAAAAAATTGAATCATTAACTTTGGTTAATATTCTGTCACCATTATAAGAGTATGTTTACCTGTTTAATACTTTCTTCAAACTTGTCATTAATCTTACATTTGTTAACTATATTTTTGTTAACGTTAACGAGTATAACGTATACTCGTCAACGTAACGAGTACAACGTATACTCGTTAACGTAACGATTATAACATATACTCGTTAACCTAACAAATCTAGCGTTATGTTTTTCAAAAATTCAATGGTTATTTTTAAAATATTATTTATCAAGCCGCTTTTTAAACTCATTTCATACTGATTTTCTCGTGACAAAAAATTCTACTCTACAACAAAATTGAAAACAAGTTTAAAAACGTAAACATTTTGTTAACTTTTACTGAAAAATATTTGTATATTGTGCAGTAATAATGAGCAACCATCTGAAAACGGTAATATTCAGGTTTAAATAACCAAGCGTCTTAATCATTGTCTTTTAAAATACTTAAATAAGAGATATTCAATCTATTAAAGATACCTTATCTATTAAAGATAATTTTTGCAATATGGGACCATAATTATAAAAATAAATACAAAAAATGAAAACATGATCTTCTTAAGATAACATAAAAAATCTTCCTAGTATTAAAATAAATTCAAAAAAAATATTCTTCAAAAATGAAAGATATCAAAATAATATATATCTCAAAAACTTGAAACTTAGAAAGCTTTAAACAAACACTTGTCTATACAAAACAAACATTTGTCTATACAATATACAACACTTGTCAATACACAAAAACTTGTCTATACAATATATTTCATAAAGTCAATTAAATGTAAAAGATACAAAACATATTTTGAAAAATAAGTTAATTAAAGAACAAAAATAGCTATACATTATAATAAATATTATAATAAATTACAAAACTTCAAAAGGTTCGTATATTATAAAAAACATTAGATGAGTGGTATTATGTAACAAAAACCAAACACAAAACAATTACTTCCTAGATAAATTCAATGCCTTATGTGTTTAATAAAAAATGCCCTTTGATTTGATTGGTTCTTAAAAGAATGCCAGCTGCCAAGGCTTCTAGTCGTAAATGAGGGTAAGAACCAGCATCAAATAGAGGTTATATGCAATACCACTCTTAGGTAAAAATTACCATTAAATATCTTTTGTTATTTAATATTAAATTAACATTAAATAAAAAAAAAAATAAAATGGAGATAATAAATAATAACTCTACTAAAATTTTAAAAAATCGTTAGATAATTTTAGGGAAATAAAATATGCAATGATTTATTAAATCAGTCATTAAGGGAATCAACAATTATTATATAACTATTATTATCTAGAGGTCTATTCACACTTCATAATTTTCAGGAGATAACACGTTTATTCCATTTTTACTTGGAAATAAAACTTATTGCTTTCATTATTTTATCTGAAGCACTTAATGATTCCATCTTCACATTTAGAACCAGTAAGAGATTGGAATTTTTTTACTTTTTTATTTTTAATGTTCAAAAACTTTTGTTGAAATGATATCCATTTCATTCATGATACCCAGCCAAAATTCTTATTGATTATAGAAAAAAACTGTTTATTGTAAGATTTAAAAAATTTTAGCATTTTTATTTTTGTACTTTTTTTTACGTAAGGGTGTTTTCGACCTTTAGTTTCACCTAAACAGCCTTCTTCTTCTTTTTCAACACGAAGACAATAAAAACCTTTAGTTTGGTTATATACAAAAGAGCTTTTATTGATAACCAAAGGAATATTCAAAAACTTTTGAATTTCCTTCATTTCTAATGCAGGGTTTTTGATAAACTCATCACCATTTGCAAAATACATTTGCTTCATGGGAAAAAATTTTAGCCATCTTTGTAGATGCTCTGCATAAAGTCCGATTTTGATTAGGCTACTATTTATGTTAATTTTCTTAGGTATAGAACCATCTATAAAAATACGCTTTTCTATTTCTTTTACTTCATCAGCTGATTTAGCTAAAGTCTGAGCGAAATCAGAAATCGCTCTTTCTACAGGATCTCGAAAAATAAATATAAGTTTAATAAATGGTGATAAATTATATATTCTCTCTGGTGCATTTGGATTAATAAAATACCCAGGTGTCTTCTCAATAGTTACTTGGTTTTCATGAGAAAAAGGCATTTCAGCAAGATAATAATCTAATCCTTTGTTGTAATTATCATCCTTATCAAAAAAATGCATCTCTTTACCAGCTGACCGAACATGAGGATGTTTGGCTAAAAAGGAGAGTAACGCTCTCGTTCCGCATTTCTTGACTCCAGCAATAATAGCTTGTGGAAATCTTTTTTTTAGATTACCGGAGCGCTCTGTTTGATTGATAGATTTTGTTTGACTTTCAACAAACTGAAAATTTAGTATATGTTTGACTGACATGACTGGATCACCCTTTTCCAAGGTCTGCTCATCTCCAGAATCTTTCAACTTATCATGCGTACTTTTATTGCTTAAAACTAAAAATAAAAAATATGCAATTCACACATATAGTTATTAGAAACATACAATTTACAAAATTTAATAATTAAATGTACGCATTTATTTATTAAATGTACACATTTATTTATCAAATGTGTACATTTTAAAAATATTTAACAATTTATGAAAAAAAGAACCCAAATATAGTTCTAAACCTTTTCTCTTTGATTTCTACAATATTTCTGAGAGTAACATTAACCCTAATTATTCAAGCTATAGTATATAAAAAAAGTCTTTTGTGTGTTGATCATATCTAAATCAGTATTCAAATTTTCAAGACTAACACATTAAAAAATTTTTTTTGTAAAAGAAAGTTTTTATGATTGATATATAAATTATACATATAATTATATGTATATATATATACATATATATATATATATATATATATATATATATATATATATATATATATATATATATATATATATATATATATATATATATATATATATATATATATATATATATACATATAGAACCCTAAGATGTTGTCCAAAAGTTTTTTCCATATTTTGTTGACAAAAAGTAAAAATTAAAATGCAATATATATATATATATATATATATATAGATCTATAGTTTGTTGGCTTTGGGAAGAGCGGAAGGAAAAAAGTGATTCTTACGCCAACACATACATCATTTTTAATTACTTTTGACTTTCGTCCAACATTTTCGTGTTGGACGAAAGTCAAAACCATTAATTTAATTACAAATTGTTATATAAAAAAACCACAAAAACGCAAATTTAATTGACCAGAATGTTTTTAAAAACATTCTAAATGTTTTTAAACATTGTGAATGTTTTTAACAATATAAACAATGTTTTTATTTTTATTTTTTTTAATAAAATGTTTTTATTTTTATTTTTTTTATTAAAATGTTTTTATTTTTATTTTTTTTACTGTAAATCATGCGCGGAGTGTTGCTACATTGACTATCTTATAGCCTGACTCGCAAGGGAGTGCTGCTACATCGACTGACAAATAGCTTGACCCGCAAGGAAGTGCTGCTATATCGACTGAGGGTTTGGTTGGGGCAGGCAGTCTATCATTATTAAAAAAAAAAAATTCCGGTCTTGAATTTTAATTTTTACTTTTTGTCAACAAAATATGGAAAAAACTTTCGGACAACATCTAAGGGTTCTATATATATATATATATATATATATATATATATATATATATATATATATATATATATATATATATATATATATATATATATATATATATATATATATATATATATATATATATATATCTATCTATAGTTTGTTGGCTTTGGGAAGAACGGAAGGAAAAAAGTGATTCTTACGCCAACACATACATCACTTTTAATTACTTTTGACTTTCGTCCAACATTTTCGTGTTGGACGAAAGTCAAAACCATTAATTTAATTACAAATTAATTGTTATAAAAAAAAAACCAAAAAAACGCAAATTTAATTGACCAGAATGTTTTTAAAAACATTCTGAATGTTTTTAAAACATTCTGAATGTTTTTAACAATATAAACAATGTTTTTTTTTTTTTAATAAAATGT
The DNA here is from genome assembly GCF_038396675.1 of Hydra vulgaris. Taxonomy (NCBI): domain Eukaryota; kingdom Metazoa; phylum Cnidaria; class Hydrozoa; order Anthoathecata; family Hydridae; genus Hydra; species Hydra vulgaris. Next base: position 68,337,681 of record NC_088921.1, on the reverse strand, counting down.
TTTTATTTTTATTTTTTTTAATAAAATGTTTTTATTTTTATTTTTTTAACTGTAAATCATGCGCGGAGTGTTGCTACATCGACTATCTTATAGCCTAACTCGCAAGGGAGTGCTGCTACATCGACTGACAAATAGCCTGACTCGCAAGGGAGTGCTGCTGCATCGACTGACAAATAGCCTGACTCGCAAGAGAGTGCTGCTACATCGACTGACAAATAGCCTGACTTGCAAGGGAGTGCTGCTACATCTACTATCTTTTAATTATTAAAAAGTCTATTAATTAATAAAAAAAATAATTCCGGTCATGCATTTTAATTTTTACTTTTTGTCAACAAAATATGGAAAAAACTTTCGGACAACATCTACGGGTTGTATATATATATATATATATATATATATATACAACCCGTAGATGTTGTCCGTAAATGTTGTATATATATATATATATATATACAACCCGTAGATGTTGTCCAAAAGTTTTTTCCATATTTTGTTGACAAAAAGTAAAAATTAAAATGCAAGACCGGAATTATTTTTTTTTATTAATTGAGAGATTGCCTGCCCCAACCAAACCCTCAGTCGATGTAGCAACACTCCCTTGCGGGTCAGGCTAAAAGATAGTAGATGTAGCAGCACTCCCTTGCAGGTCAGGCTATTTGTCAGTCGATGCAGCAGCACTCCCTTGCGAGTCAGGCTATTTGTCAGTCGATGTAGCAGCACTCCCTTGTGAGTCAGGCTATAAGATAGTCGATGTAGCAACACTCCGCGCATGATTTATATTAAAAAATAAATAAAAATAAAAGCATTTTCTTAAAAAAATTAAAAATAAAAACATTTTATTAAAAAAAATAAAAATAAAAACATTGTTTATATTGTTAAAAACATTCAGAATGTTTTCAAAACATTTTCAAAAACATTCTGGTCAACTAAATTTGCGTTTTTGTGGTTTTTTTAAAAAACGATTTATTTGTAATTAAATTAATGGTTTTTATTTTCATCCAACATGCAAATGTTGGACAAAAGTCAAAAGTAATTAAAAGTGACGTATGTGTTGGCGTAAGAATCACTTTTTTCCTTCCGCTCTTCCCAAAGACAACTAACTAAAGATCTATATATATATATATATATATATATATATATATATATATATATATATATATATATATATATATATATATATATATATATTTATTTATATATATATACATATATATACATAACCCCTAACTGGTTGTCAGAAAGTTTTTCCATATTTTGTTGACAAAAAGTAAAAATTAAAATGCAAGACTGGGATTTTTTTTATTATTACTTAATAGACTGCCTGCCCCAACCAAACGTTGTGAGTCAGGCTATTTGTCAGTCGATGTAGCAGCACTCTGTTGCGAGTCAGACTATTTGTTAGTTGATGTAGCAGCACTCCATTGCGAGTCAGGCTATAAGATAGTTGATGTAGTAACACATGATTTACAGTAAAAAAAAATAGAAATAAAAATATTTTATTTAAAAAAATTTGCGTTTTTGCGGGTTTGTAAAAAAAAGATTAATTTGTAATTAAATTAATGGTTTTAACTTTCTTACAACACGGAAATATTGGACGAAAGTCAAAAGTAATTAAAAGTGACGTAATTGTTGGCATAAGAATCATTTTTATTCCCAAATGCAACAATTTATATATATATATATATATATATATATATATATATATATATATATATGCACACATATATATATTTCGACTACGATATATATCCTTATATCGTAGTTGAAAGAGACTTTTATGGTAAAAAAAAGTCTCTCTCAACAACATTTAAGCAACATTTTAATGTCATCTAGAAATTAAAACAATTAAAATAATGCAGAAGTACATTGAGTTTTATTGTTGCTTAAAAAACCACAATATTAATGACTATAAACTTTTTTAAAATAATTGCGTTTTGGTTTTTGTATTGTTTTATATTTTTAAAAACATGCGAGGAGTGTTGGTTAGGGTGTCCCAAAAAACAACATTTTTGAAAAATATATGCAGAGACCCCCAGAGACCTTAATGTGTTTTATCTAATACAAAAACACTAGATTTAAAATTTTTTTGAATAAAAAATATTTTAAAGGGTCCCTTTAGACCCTTGAATATTTAATGGGTCCCTAATATTTTCAACAAAAAAAATTTTCAAAAATATGTCAACCTGGTATTCAAATGAAGCGAAATTATATAAAAATTTCAAAAATAATATAGATTTCAAATATAGAATTGTTATTTTTGGTTTTATTACATGAAAAATTACGTTTTTTAACAAAAAACAAAAAAATGCATTTTTTATGTATTTTAATGACAATATTGATAAATAAGTTAAAATTTTTCAAAATTAAATATTATTTTTGAAATTTTTATATAATTTTGCTTCATTTGAGTACCAGGTTGACATACTTTAAAAAAATTTTTTTTTTTTAAATATTAGGGACCCATTAAATATTCGAGGGTCTTGAGGGACCCCTTAAAATATTTTTTATTCAAAAAAAATTTAAATCTAGTGTTTTTGTATTAGATAAAACACATTAAAGGGGTCTCTGCATATATTTTTCAAAAATGTTGTTTTTTGGGACACCCTAGTGTTGGTACATAGTCTGATAAATAAGTAAAACATGCGGGTGTGTTGTAAAACAGAAGTGTTGCTTTTTCTGTAAAATATGCAAACATGTCTGCAAACTGCATTATTTCACTCGTAAATTATTTGAGGTCACACGATTGTTTTAAAATGTAAACAAAAGTTTACACATAAAACAAGATAAGTTTTTTCTAAGTCAGCCAAGTTTGAAAACATATTTAATAGCATAGCTAGAGGTGCAGAAAAATAATTTTTTGATGTTCATATTCATAAAAGGTTGAAGTATTACTAATTCCACAGACTTTTCAAAAATATTACATTTTTTATTCAAAATGAAAAAAAACAAAAATATAAATGCATTAAAACTAACTTTTAAAAAAAAAACAAAGTCTGCGGAAATCTAGATAGAACAAACATTTAGTAACAAGTATTCGAATTTCAGCCATCAAACTTGTAGTCATGTTATCAAATCTTAGTTGTCCTAAAACAGGTTTTCCATAAAAATTGCAAAAAACAGAAAAGTGATTCCAAATTATTGGAAATATTTTTACAACTTTTAGCTTTATTCCATTTAATGTAAATATTTATTTAACAAGGAAAAATAGATCTTTTATAAATATTTTATTTGAAGATGAAAGCATTTATAGAAAAAAAAAAAAACTATCATTTTAAATTTAGCGAAATTTATGATGCCAGGCACGCTTTTATATTGATTGAAACAGCTGTGTATAGCCTGCTGCTACAAGGAAGTGCTGCTACATCAACTATCTTATAGCCTGCTACTACAAGGGAGTGCTGCTACATCGAGTATCTTATAGCCTGCTGCTACAAGGAAGTGCCTTTACATTGACTGAGGGTTTAATTTGGGCAAGCAATTTATCAATAAAAAAAAAGTTTAAGCTAATTTAATATACAATTTTTGATTAATTAAAATTTTTTTTTAATTTTTCTTCATTATAGATTATATTAACATTAAAACTCCTTAAACGAAAGTAGGAAATTTGCTTTTGTGACATAAGATAAAAGTTAAACACTTACATATATATATAAATGTATGTGTGTATGTCTGCCTGAATGTGTATATAGATATATTTAAATATATCATTGTTATTGCTATCATTATTATTACCTTTATTTTTATTAATATCATTATTTTTGTTAATATCATTATTTTTATGGGTATTAATGCTGTTTTTATTATAGTTAATATTAATGTTATTATTATTGTTAAAGTTATGATTTTTAGAGTCGTTATTATTTTTCATTAACATCATTATTTTTAGGTGTTAACTCATCATTAGTAATTATACTATTCGTAAACATCTCTGAATTGTAAGATCGTATTTTTTAAAATATATCGATTGATTGATTACATTAAATGTTAATATTAAAGACTTTTAAGTTTTATTAACTTACTGTAACTTTTATGAAACAAAATTATAAACTTACTCAAAGGTTTATGAAAAGAAAATGAATCCTCTTTTGTCAACATGTAAGTTAAAAAAACAACACAAATTGTTAAAATCAAAACAAACTTTTTCATTTCCTCAACAAAAAAACAATTTCACGGAAAATGAAACTAAAAGCAAACATGATCATCGTAACGGCTAAAATTTACGGTCTGACAAAACTACATATATACTTGGTCCACTTTGCTTCTCAAAAAAAATGAATTATGTTTTTAAATACACTAAATTTTAGTGTATTTAAAAACATAATTCATAATTTTTTTTTTTTAATTTTTTTTTTAGGTGCTCCAAGAAGACTTTACGGTCTCGTCACAGAGCAGCGCGGAAGAGTATTAAAACAGGAAACTCATGCCTCCGTCCTTACTAATGACGCTAGATATGTCAGAGCTCGCTTCGAAGTATGGATCTTTTGCTTATAAAGCAAGCGTTCTAACCACTGTAGTGCGCTCTAACCACTGCAATAATTTAGCACCATTGGGTGTTTGAGAACTAACTTCCGAACAAGATGAAAAAAAAATAGTTTTGTATGTTTATATTTTTATAATAGGAGCAAAGTAGCCCCCACAAAAGTCACTTACCTTTTACACCTTGACGTTAATAAAATTTCAAAAATTTTCTTTGCGCTTAAGTAAAATCAAAATATATTTAACTAGCTGTCATGACCCATAAAATACGGGTCCAGGGGAGTTTCACATCAACCTCTATTTTTATACTTATTCAGCTATTTATCTATCCTCTATTTCTTAAAAACAACAACTTGTGATAACAGTTAATAAGCAACAGTAATAATAAATAATAAAAACCTGTTAATAATAATAATAAAAAATTTATTCTTATCATAATGTCAAGTTGATTAGGAGTTCTTATTGGTGAGTTTTGTAATTACTTATGTGGCATTTTATGGTGCAATAAAACATGGTGCCTTGCACATATTGCTTTGCTATGCTGTTTGACAGCTAAAATTTGGTTTTTAAGCGTTCTTCTTCTATATGTGGTAAATTAAGCATTTTTAACTTTCTTGAAGCTGCAAAGCCACACAAGTGAAGGTTTTGTTAAGCAAGTGTTACAGCGCTTACGTGAAGTTTTCAATATTGATTTTTCGAAATGCAAAGGTTAGTTCTACCACAATGCAGCTAATATTTCTGGTTTCTACAAGTACATGCAGAAAAACATTCTAGAGGAAAAGAATTTTGCTTGATACATAAAATCAAGTAGACAACAAGATTTTGTGAATGAGGCAGTAAACTTTTTCCATCCAGTGCAACTAATATATACTTTTTTCCTCTGATTAATCTACAGATCAACCTACAGATGGAAGATTATGAAAAGATGCCTTGTGAATAAAACGATGGTAAAGTTTCTTTCCAATACCAGATAAGAAGCACATGCTCTTACAACTAAAGCTATTCTAAAGTCTCATCCTCAGATTATAGAACCGTTAGAGTGTTTACAAGAAGACTAGTCACACAAAAGGGACACTAGAAAAAAAACAGAAAACATTCTAAAGAAGATCCAAGAATTAGAATTTGCTCTCATGCTTGCTTTTAGGAAGATGTGTCACGACATTTTTACTGGATCAGTCAAGCTCTACGAAATTAGTACTTAAAATTGAAAAAGTTTGTTGGTTTCTTCATTAGCTTCACTTCACTACTTGGATGAATCTAGAAATCTAAGTTTAAAAGATGTAAAGAAGCTATAAAAGAAATAATACCATTTGTGGATTCTAAGTCAATTTTGACCCGAAATCGAAAACGAAAGACAGTGGTCATTTATGATGATGTCCTTGAGGTATTTCTAAATGCCAAAGAAAAATTTTTTATATCTACTTTTAAAGCAATTGTTGACAAACTTTAGACAGAGATGAGTAGATGAGAAGAGTTATATAATAGTATAGTTGTTCGATCTTTAGTTTTTTTATTGTTGTACCACAAACATTTCAGTGTTGTGAAGGAATAATTAATTCTGAAGATCTGAAAAATGATTTATATACTGCACCACAACATTTCAAAATCTGAAATGCAAAGTTATAATTAAAGACAACATCGAGTCTATCTAAACGTAAAACTCGCCATGCGCATAATTTTTAACATTAATGGTTATAAACTATTCAACTGAGCGCTTATTTGAAACGTACAAAAAATCCAAGTAGTTCAACAATGAAACAAGGAAAGCTTCTCTATCACTGCTGATGATTGAAGTAGACTTGTTGTGCAAAATTAACTTGATTTACTCGAAAAATATGCAAGATGTTTTTCTAGGAAAAAGAACTTTAAAATGTAAATGTGTGCTATCTCTGACTTTATCGTCTATTAAAAAAGTTAATCTTTATCTATTAATATTATTATTTTTGTCTATTATTATTACTAAACTAATTAACTATTAATTTTATAAATTTTTGTAGGTTTTATATGAGTCATAGTTGTAAAACCATGTGTTAACTGTTTTTCTTTGTTATTTTTCTTTTGCATAACATTCAACATACCAGCGGTTAGTGAAGAGTAAGAGATCTGGGGTTGAAGGAGCACCCATGTAGGTTTGTGCCTTGTGCACCAACATGGCTTAATCCAGCCCTGTTCAACAATGTATCAAAAATATTTTAAAAAAGTTAGTTATATATAACTTTTTTTAATACGATTACAAATCAATTATATAAACCAATATATTTCCCAATTGAGTTAAGCCTTTCCTTTAATTTTAAATAGGATTTCACTTAACATAGTTTTAATATCTTTAGCAGAACTCGCTTTTAAAATATATTGTTCAAGTAGAATTTTAAGTTAAAATATATTGTTTAAGTAGAATTTTAAGTTAAAATATATTGTTTAAGTAGAATTTTAAGTTAAAATATATTGTTTAAGCTCAAGATCTTAGAATGCTACTTTTCATTATTTTTAAAGTTGTTGTTGTTGTAAATATTAAAAACTGTTTTTATATTAGTAATTTGATTATTTAGTATTCTATTTTAATTAGTTATTATTATACTTTCCATTTTCCTGTAAATAATTATAGCTAATAACATATTTGTTATATAGCCAATATTTATCATTATTGTTACTATTATTTTTTGTATTGTTTTGTTTTGTATTATTATTGTTTTTGAGAGTACAGCCTAATTATTATTAGGGATTGCATTTCAAAATTCGAAATTCGAGAATTCGAGAATTCGTTTTCATGATATAGTTTCGATTTCTGAAAAATTTTCTGCGAATTCTGAAATTAAAATTTTATTTTTTCGTGCTCTCTCCAACATTTAAATTGTGTTTTTGTTTATGTACATATAAATATTCTACGTTCTAATTCTATAAGAAGAAATAAAGAAAACAATTGTAAATTACAGTTATCCTGCATAATACAAGTAGACATAGAGAAAACATTCCTAAATTCCAGTTAATGGCTTCGTGTTTTCATTTCATATCCACATGCAATCATTTTTATATTTGGTATAACCTCGTGTTCGTTATATTTTACAATTTTTAACAGCGCTGATATTTGCTTATTGAAGAGCGGTGTGTATTGAATTATTTGGATCAATATTTTTTAAATAGGTAAGCAAGTAATAGAAGGAATAACAGCAGTTTTAATTTAACAACATTACTTGATAACTGTTTAATTTTAATTTTGTTTTGTTTAACAAGTTAAGTTATTATCAACAGTAATCCTAAAATGTCTTCAAAGGAAAGTTATTCGGAATTCACAAAGCAATGTAAAAATCAAAACTCTGTTTGGATTCATTTTTTAAGAGGATCAAAATAACTAACAGCAAAATGTAAAATATGTTATGAAATAGTAAAAACCGGTGGTTCAACGACAACGCCGAAGCACACGCATTTAAGAACAATACACTATATTAACGTATTAAAACGGGTAAAAAATGTCGTGCAAGATGAAGGTCCAGAAAGCAGCGCATCAAAAATGATTACTACAAAATATTTATTCAACAAAAAAGATGAATCACTTTCTGCAATTTTATCACAAATGTTAGCCTTAGATAATATCCTATTCAAAGTTTTCTGTACGTCTATCGATTTGAGAAATTTGTTTTTGGCTGGAGGCGCTCGAGATTATGTATTACCAAAATCACCTAATTCGATTCGCAAAATGATTTTAGAATACACACAAAAAATGCGGGCTAAAATGATGCAAATAAATTTAAAAGAAGATGGAAAAAGATTTTGCTTAACTCTAGATGAATGGACATCTTCAAAAAAACGATGTTATTTAAATGTGAATGTCCATAGCAAGAAACAGTTTGGAATTTTGGGTTTAGTACCTGTTGAAAAACGTTTCCATGCAGAGAAATGCATTACGGCTTTGAAAACCACATTGCAAAGCAACAATCTAAATATCGATAAAGATATTACGTCTATAACAACTGATGGGGCAGCTGTGATGCAAAAAGTTGGACGGAATTTTACCATGTAATCAGCAGTTGTGCTTCGCACATGCGATAATTTTTGCTGTAACTAATGTTCCGCAAAATAATTCGATACAACTGAATTGGTGGCTCATACATATACAGAAAATGTTAGTGTAGAAGATCAAGTAAGTGACTTCGATGAATCAGATGAGGAATACATTGAAGATGAAAATGTTGGCTTGATTGAACAAACTTATAATGAAGCTGAGCTTGTTGAGACTGAAGAATTTGGATTTAGTTTTCTCATCAAAAAGTTCGTTCGATTGCAAAGAAATTTCCTTTTTCGAGAACATCAATTGATATTCTTTAAGTAAACGTGAAACAAGAACTTGGAAAATAATTGAAACTTATTATGGATACTAGAACTAGATGGAATAGCTTAGTCGCAGTTTAAAGTAATCTCTGCTTCCTCAAGGCATATTTTAGGCAAATAAAACAATAATTTTATATTTTTTATTATTAAATGATATACCATATCAAAATGTTTCTGTACTATTTGAATTTGATATAATTTTATGTTCAATTTTTATTTTTAAAGAAAGTATTTTTTATGCAATAAATAACAATGAAATATCTCAAAATATGTAATTTTTATTATTTTTATGGGCATAAAAAAGTTTAAAATATTTTCGGAGTTCGACCAAATTCCGAAAAAATTTAAGTTCGAATTCCGAATTCCGTTTTTTTATTTTCGTTAAAATCTGCGTTCCCTAAAGATAAAGAGTTAAGTAGGTTGTAGATTATAGTAGACAACTATTTAAGAGTTCAGCTGTCAATGCATATGATTTAAGATGCTTAGTAAAAGGTTATTTAGACAAAAAAACCCGTTGTTATACCTAGATTCGAAAATAATTTTCCAGGTGACGATTGGATTCGAGCTTTTATAAAAAGAAACTGAGAACTCATAGTAAGATTTGGTAGCAACATAAAGCGAAAGAGAGCAGAAATACGAACGACTGTGATTGAAATCTACTTTATAAATTTATCAAATGAAATGAGTAATATTTCACCAGGTAAAAAAAAAAAGCTATTCAGGGTACATACATCCTTAACAAAGCTAGGATGTATGTATCCTGAACCCGTCATTAGATCACCAAAGCGACGTAAAGTATGTGCTGCCCCAGGTAAAAGGTTACATTCAGTAGATATATCCTCTTGTGTTAAAAATGAAAATAATAAATTAAATACAAATAATGTTGATACACCTAGCAGTATTATAAATACTATTAATATCAAAACCATTGACTTTGCTGGCCTAAGTACCAATACTGGAACTACTGTGACTTCTAATCTAATCTTTCCAGGTGTAAGTTTAGGCATTCATACAGAATCTTAAGATCATTCAGAATTTAGCAAAAAGAACTTGAAAAAGCTTGATACTGATACAACAAAAAATGTTGATTAAAAGAAAAAATTATTATTAATTCTTGTAGAGAACTGTTATGTAATTGTTAAATGCAACGGAGAGTTAAATCCTCGACAGGTTTGTTCATTTATTTTAAACTATTTATATACAATTAGCTAAACAATTAGTAAACTTTATAACTGATTATTAATTAGTTTAATGTATTAAATAATGAATAATTTTAAAGTAGCTATTGAATAATATGCAGTTGAATAAAATAAGAAAAAATGGATAAGAAATTACCATTATGAAAAAACTTTTGAGGAATTATATTTATTCAGTTCCAGAACTTTTTCACTAAATTTTGTTTTAATACTTTATTTGTTTTAATATTTTATTTTATGTGATTTTTGTTTACTTTATACCTAAACTTTATATCTAAACTTTATATCTAAACTGTTTTATCTACTTGGTATCTATACTTGTTTGATTTGTACCTATATTTTATTTACTGTATACAAGAACTTTGTTAATAAATCTTTTTTTATTACTGTATTTTTGTAAATCTATTTTTTTTGCCTAAACATTGTTGTTTTTATTGTTGTAATGTTTCCTTTAGTCCCTTTTTTCTGGGTTGGGCCAAAGTCACCCCATCACACGGGGTATTTCAAATGGAAGACAGATAGTTCTAACTATTTATTTTATGCAATTCTAAAAGTACTTTGTGTTTAAGGAACTTGTGCGGCTTTCATACAATAGGCGTTAAGGTAGTGGGCCAAAACCACCCCGTTTTACGGTAATACAAGAGATACGGTTGTTATTATTAAAATATAAACGTACTTTGCGATTCTCTATTTAATTCTATAGATTCAGAATATTATTCTGAGTTCAACTCTTTAAAAGAATTGCATATTGCGAATGTTACAAAACAGTGTTTTTAAATAAAAAAGACGAAAGTTTTGCAAAAAATCAATATAAATTTCTGTGAAGTTATAAAACAAACGTCTGCAAAAAAAAAAGTTAAGAATATATATATATTTTTTTTCCTCAAGATTTTTTATAACTTTATAACGTTACTAGAGTGAGAAATACTTATTTTAAGAGATGTTTTTTTAAAAAGATTTAAGAAAAGGACATAAATTTAATGGAAACTTCTCAAATATTGCAGTCTTCAGTAAAATATTTATGGTAAAAAGCTAATATGCTAGTATCCCTGCTAAAAGAATGAATCATTAATGAATAAAAGAAAGCAAAAATCTAGCATAAAGTAAAGTAATTCTTAACGAGGTTTTGATCAAAAAGAGATCATAGATTATGCAACGTGTAAGTGTTCAGCAAAGTCATGCAAAAGAAACAAACTATGATAACTGCAACCAGAACCTTCAAATTGTTTGCAAATATTCTCTGGAAAACTTAACTTCTGTTATAAAACTTCGATTTTTAACGTCACAGAGGAATAAAATTGGTTCTAAAAGTGCTATGCAAATAAGTTCGGTTGATAAAAGAGAAACATTAGGATAAAAACAGTATTTTTAAAGGAAGCAGAGCAAAGAGAGTTAAAATTGTTCTATAATTATCTCAACACGATTTGCTGAAAATGTTTGATATAAGAAAAAATAAAGACAAGTGACAGAAAATGTTAAAATAGATAAGTACCGATGATAAATACCAAAGCAAGCAATCTGATAGATTTAATTAATTAGGAAACATCAGAGATCAGCGAACAAGTTCTTACTTGTTGTTTAATGATGCAAAATATAATTTATTGACAATCCAATGATTTTACCAAACTTTCCTGTTTAAAGTCAATCTAATTAAAGCATTGTGAAAAAGGTCATCAGGGCTTTAAAGGCGGTCTATGTGACAGAGAGAAGAGATGGTTTTATAAGAGCTGCAATGACAAATAGAGAACCAATATTTAAGTGTCATTTAAGGTAAAAATTTCTGAAAATGTTCTAACCAATATTTAAACTTTTTAGGACGTTTTAACGTTTTAAATTTAAACATTTAAAAAGGCTTTAAAAAGCGTAATTTATGATCTAATTTTAATGTATCAGTTATATAGTTAATTGAGTTAAAGATTTAGTTAAATCTTTTTATTTTGATAAGTTTTTATTTTATTTTGATTGAAATAGTAACAAAGCAGTTCGCAAAACCACATACAAACGACGTATTAACGATTAAACCATTTCTTTAAGTTCAAAATTACCTGAATAAACATTATATTAAAAAAAAAATAAAGAATCAGTTTTCGGTATCATACGATCAAAGATATAAGAAAAATGGCCAGCCAAATCAAAATTCAAAAATTTTTTGAAAAGTTACCCACCCAAATATATATATATATATATATTATACAAATATATATATTATATATATATATATATTATATATATATATATATATATTATATATATATATATATATATATATTATATATATATATTATATATATATATATATATATATATATATATATATATATATATATATATATATATATATATATATATATATATATATATATATATATATATATATATATTCTTTGATACGTTCTTCTCAATATACAATTCAAACTTTCCCCTTTGTGAAAAAATAACAAAAATAAAAACTTTAAATAGTCCATGGATTACCAAAGGACTTACCAAAAAATCCACTAAAATCAAACAGAAACTTTATATATAATATTTAAAAACAAAATTATATGAAAACCAACAGAAATATAAAAATTACAACATTTACCTGAAAACATTTACCAACATTTACCTGGAAAAAACTAAAAAAAAATTGTTATTCAAATTTAATTAGTAAATTTAAAAACGACTCAAAAAATACTTGGAGAATGTTGAAAGAAATAACAGGAAAACAAAAAACAAATTCAAACTCCCTTCCTAAAGTAATTAAAATAAGTAAAACAAATATATATGAACCAAACGAAATTGCATTTAGTATTTCATTGATATAGGAACTAAATTTGGCAAATAAGATTCCTATTACGAAAAAAACTTTTAGTGATTTCCTAGAGCCTACAAATAATTCGCTTTTTATAGATAATTTATATTCTGACTTATCTTTTGATGAGTTTGAGAGAGCTTACAAATCTCTCTCAAAAAAAACAAAACAAAGCTATGGGTGCGAACGAAATAAATGGCAACATAGTCATAGATTGCTTTGAAAATTTAAAATGTATTCTTTATAAAGTCTTCAGGACATCTATACAGCAAGGTGTTTTCCCCGACCAATTAAAAATAGCTAAAGTTATTCCAGTTTACAAAGACTGAAAAAAATCAGATATTAGTAGTTATTGCCCTATCTCAGTTCTTTCAACCTTCTCGAAAATTTTAGAAATAATTATATACAATAGAACATACCTTAATCTAAATAAACTTCTATATAAAAATCAATTTGGTTTTAAAAAAAATTTCAACTGAACAAGCCATTACACAGTTTATTCGTGAAATCTCCAATTCATTTAGTAGATCGCAATACGCACTACGTATTTTCATCGACCTATCAAAAGCATTCGACACGGTCGATCGCAAAGTTCTACCTAAAAAACTCAAATTTTAGGGAATTAATGGTAAATTATGATTTTTTTTTTAAATATGAATAAAGAACTCAATCACATCTCTAACTGGTTTAAGTGCAACAAGTCAGCTTTAAACATTGACAAAACAAAATGAATCCTTTTCCACTCCCTCGCAATAAAGCGTTTTTTACCAAATAATTTACCTAAACTTTTTATTGATAAAATTGAAATAAAAAAGATGTCGGTCACAAGATTTTTAGGCATTTAGATTGATGAAAATATTACATGGAAGTATCATATCGACCAAATCGGCCAAAAGTATCGGAATTCTATATAAGGTCAGATACTATCTAAGTAAACAAAGTTCAATTCAACTCAACTACTCATTTATTCATAGCTATATAAATCGCACAGTGTGTGGACCGAGTGTGCCAAAATACCAAAAAAATCAATGTCAGCATTGTACGGTAAAAATTTGTCATAATGATGAAGATATGTTCATTAGAGGAAATATCTAGTTAAAAAAATATCAAATAATAATTTAAGCGTAATTTTTTGCGGCTATTTACACGTTAATTTGACATGTGTTCCAAAACGCCATTTCGCATTTTTCATTTATCAACTTTCTCACGCTACTATTGTTTTAAATTAACTTTATTGAATTTCATTTTAAAATATAATATTTTAATTAACAACGTTTTTTTCGCTCAGACTTTTGAAAACAATTTAACGTAAGTGTAATCATTAGTTTTTATGCATCGAAAACAAACAGTTTTTGATACTTTTTTTGCTACTAACCTTTACTATGAGGTATCAGATAAATTATCCTCCAATATCTTCCAAACATTTGACTATGTAAATCTCATGCTAAATGTATGTATATAGCCATGCATCATAAATATTTTGCTACTTTTTGCAATAAAAAAAGTTATAAGAAAAGAATGGTCTTCGGTTAATGGTCAGTTGATGAGAAATACTGAACATGTAAAAAAAATGTTTTGTACACAAAGAATACCTACAAAATCTTTCATCACTATTATGATATATAAGTTCTGTACATATAAATCTAAAAAAGTTATTTCATGACAAATACATGCATTGAAAAGTAATATTTTTAATGTTTACACTAATAAAAGTTGTCTTGTCCATTAAAACCATTTCGTATTTTTCACAAAAATATAATTTTTTTAATATTTTTTTAATATTATATAGTTACATGTTTATTACTTTATTTATGCATTTTATGTATAAATATAGCTATTCTAATAAAAAAAAGCTACGAAAATAGTTTTGGCACAAAAAACTCAATTTTGTCCCACTGCATCGTCAGAAACACGCAATGCAAGATCATTTTTACAAATCCATAAAGCTATAAACAAATATACTTTACGAAATAATAATTTATTAATCGAACCCTTCTGTCAAACAAAGTTTAATCAATTTTGCTTAAACTATCAAGCACCGAATTTATGGGACAAAATTGTTGTTCCAAATTTTAGTTTGTCAATTTCGTTTTCCGTTTTTAAAACTAAATTAAAAAACTATATTCTTTCTACTGGCAATATATGTAAGTATTTTTGAAATATAAAATTATTTTCACTCTAGATAATTTGTAAAATTATTTTCAGTTTTTGTTTATTCTATTTTGTTATTAAATCAATTGTATTTTTATTTTATTATATTTACACGTTTGATATATTTTATATGGTTCTGGCGACATGATCTTTTGGATCTTCTTTCAGATACCAAGTTTATATATTGCTATATAAACTTGGTATCTGAAAGAAGATCCAAAAAAAAATATATTGCTAAAAAAATTAAAAAATATATACACACACACACACACACACACACACACACACACACACACACACACACACACATATATATATATATATGTAAATTATGTTGGTGTATTTTACAAATACAGTGCTCAATGTTCTTAAAGAACAGAGCAATAATAAATTAGTAAAAAACACTTATCTAACTTTTATCTTCGACTTGAAGTTTCACCATTGTTGGATCATCAGGACGACTCTTCCTGATGATCTAGCAATGGTGAAACTTAAAGTAGAAGATAAAAGTTAGATAAGTGTTTTTTACTAATTTATATATATATATATATATATATATATATATATATATATATATATATATATATATATATATATATATATATATATATATATATATATATATATATATATATATAATACTACATAACCCACTATATCGCTATGTTGTGGCCCACTACAAAGTTTTTAATTTGCCTGCTATATTAGTATTACATAACTTGAGGCCTTCCCACCCACTACATAGCTTTTATACAACATGCTACAACATAACCTGTTATATAGCTACTACATAGCCCACTCATAGTTACTTGATAGCCCGCTATATATCTACTTTATAGCCCGTGGCCTGCAACATAGCTACTACATATATGTATATTTAATTTACGGGTACAACTTTTGATTTGATGTTGTAAAAATCAGGTAATATTGCGAAAATCAAGTAACATATTGTACATTATACTTTATATATAGGCATGTAGCAGCTACATGCCTATATATAAAGTATAATGTACAATGTTATACAATATATTATCTGATTTTCGCAATCAAAAGTTGTACACGTAAATACGACGTCAATTAACGTTAAATAAATTGCAATGGGGTTATTTTTAAAATAGTTTTATTTCATTATAGCGACTATAAATCCTTATTGATTTTTTTAATTTCTTTTTCACTAAGATCCTTTCATATCGATTATAAACGAAGTTAATTTTTTACTTTTACTCTATGCAACATAGTTTTCAAGTTTACTTCACAAAATAAAAATATCCACAGTCAGACGGATAACCGCTGTTTTTATATGATATATATATATATATATATATATATATATATATATATATATATATATATATATATATAGAATATATACACACACACACACATATATACTAATATATAATTAGTGATTTTTTATGAGTGATGTCTATTTCTTTATGTTTATCATAATTAACAACATTGATAACATAATATTATCATAACAATATTACGTTACCAAAAATAAAAAAAATGTTTTTTGTGGAGTTTAATTTCACAAAATTATATTCAACAAATTATTTTTATTCGGTACATATTTTCTTACTACACCCTAATTTATATATCAATTTTTACATCTTTAAAGTATCTAACCAAGTTTATGTTGCGGACAGGAAAAATGGTATGTTTGTTACCACATAGACAAAAAAAAAGCGAGACAAAAAATATTCGAGAATTTTTACTTCAGTGGGGAGTCTTTTTTTTTGTTGAGATTATTTAGGTGCTCCAAGAATTCCCTACGATCTTATCACAGAGCATCGCGGAAGAGTTTTAATTTAGGAAATTCACGTCTCCTTCCTTACCCATGTTGCAAATACGGCCAGAGCTGACTTTAGACTTCTTGATTCTGAGGCAAACGTTCAAACTACTGCGCCACGGCTGCTCAAGATCTTAAAAAAGTTAAACATGAAGTCTCACTTCTTTAAGATGTTCTGTGCCCAATTTTCCATCGTTACGATCTTACACCATTTGCACAAGAAGAAGAATTTAAATATATATATATTTATATTTATATATATATATATACATATATATATATATATATATATGTATATATATATATATATATATATATATATATATATATATATATATATATATATATACACATATACACACCCATAGTGTAGGCATCTTAATTTATTTAGATAATAAAGGTTAATATTGAGTCCAAAAAATACTAGTAAACTTTTCTTTTCATACTAACATATTATGTCAAAAGTTCTATGGGATACAACAAATAGTCAGTAAAAAAACTTTTAATAATAATCATATTTATAAATAAATATAATAAAAATATTCAAAAGTAATATTTTTTCAAAAATGTTTAACACAATTTTTATCAGCAAAATTTAATAAAAAACCTAATAAAACATTAAAATAATTTTTTTACAAAATTTATTTTTGTAGGCAAAATCTTTCAGTTAAATTTAAAAAATAATTTTATTCAAAATAGAAAAATATCTAATAAAACCTATTTTAAAATAATTACCCCACATAAAAATTAACTTCTACAAAAGAAATAATCACTTTGTATAAAAATACAGTTTAATTACAAAAAAACCAACCTTTATAAAAATAGAAAAAAAATAAAAAAATTCAATAAAATGATAATAATTACACGTAAAAAACACAAACAATACACGCAGAGACGCGTATTGTTTGTAAATACGCGTATTTCAAATATGCGTAGAGATTTGCTAAACTTTTATAAGTTTAATAGTTTTTGTTCATAAAAATTTTAACAATTTTATAGACGCTCTTTTTAAATTTTACCTTTTAAATAAGTACTCTATCTTATTTATTTACTATCGCCACATGTAAGCACATCCCATACCCATTATTATAAATCTCCCGTTCCAGTCATTTAATTGTTTTAATGTTCTATTGTTAAAGATCATGGATCATTTATCAAGAATCATTTATCAAGTATCACAGGGCATTTGATTCTTGAACATCAGATGTTACATCTTTATCATCTGTTTTCTTACTTAAACACTTCGGACCTGAAAATGCAATCAATAGAGCTCCCAAAGGAGCCGTCACCAGAATAGAAAGGACAGCAATAGTTAAAATTTCTATTCCAACACGTCCTTGCCACTTTTTGTAAAGACCAAGTGATTTTGCTGTTGAATATGGAATAGAACCTATAGCAGCCTAAAAAACAAAAAAATCTCCAAAAAACAAAAAAATACTGCAAAAAACATTTGAAAAACATTACAATATAATTAAACATTTAGTTAAAAATAAAAAAACTCCAAAAAACAATTGAAATTCATCTCTATTACATTATATGTCAAAAATATATACTTGAAACAAAAAAATATTTCCGCAGATTAATAAAACCTTTTTGTTTTCAAAATTTCTGAACATGATTTTTAATGTAGATCGACACCATCCAGTATAATTTAAAAAAACAAATTAAATATATCAAACTGTAATTTTGAAAAACTATGAAAAAACAGCTATAATATAAATCATAACATAAACATAAAACCTCAAGACTATTCTATACAAGACAAATTTAGTATAAACGGCTCGCCATATCTGTTTATACAATTAGGTCTAAAACCAATTCTTAAAATAAATTTTCTCTGACCGAGCTAGCAACCACTAATTTGTGTTAAAAAACAATCGGTTAACAAAATAATCATCTGAAAAATGATTTTCAATGTGATCACTATCGCAATAATCTTGTTTAACCATGGTAGTGTTTGCTTGTAGAAAATGGCAACCATGGTAGTGTTTGTCAGTAGAAAATGGCAACCATGATAGTGTTTGTGAGTAGAAAATGGTAACCATGATAGCGTTTGTTAGTAGAAAATAGCGACCATGGTAATGTTTGTGAGTAGAAAAGTAAAATATGTACAAACCTTATCACAATATTATTATCACAATGAGACACAAGCTTAACAGTTAAAGCAGAGCAAACATTTGTAATACATTTTTGACTTGATCTGAGCATTTGATAAAGACCAAAGCATTTAACCTGATTATTGGAATTAATACAATGACATTTCATTTAATAAAAGCCAAAAAATATCATCCTCCTAGTCTTTATTGAGACTTGAGTCATTATTCAAAATTATTATTTTTAAACAAGTTTAAAGTACTTTGATTTATAATTATTTTTTTTTGTATTTTGTTTTATTAAATATTTATTAAATATTCAACTTAATAGAATATATAAATATAATAGAATATATAAATTGTGTATTCTACAAGAATCTTGAAATTGCTGCTATAGAACATTTAATACATAATAATAATTCATAACAATAGTTGATATAAGTGCAAATAGATGCATTCCTTTTAAATTTGTGTTGTTTAGACTCTTTGTTCCCTTAAAAAACTGTTGTTTTTTTTCCAAAAGTTCAAAGGTTAATCAAAGCATTCATATTGCGTTCTTTGTACATTTTAAAAGAATTGAACAATTTTTGAAATTATTTGTAAGAAAAACCTATTTTAAACAAATCTATTACCTTGGATATCGAACATATTTACAAAAAATATCAATAAAAAAACTGCAATACGAGGTGTGTTCAAACAATACCCGGAATTTTTAAATTTCGCAGGTTTGGAGAGTCTGATTGTCAGCATTTTTCTTTTTGTTGGTATACATGCCCCTAAAGTATGATAAAATTCTCAGCTATATTTATTGTTTACTTTGTTTGTGGTAGTCGCTAAGGTTCGACGTGTTTTTATGAGCTCGGCGATCTTTGCTTCTTTAAAAAATGGAAGAATTGAAGAGTCAAAGAATTTGTATTAAATTTTGCGTAAAAAATGAAATAAAATGTAACAAAGTGTGTGAAATATTGCAAAAAACCTACGGTGAGCCTGCAATGAAAAAAACAAGTGTTTATAAGTTTACAATAAACGCTTCCAAGATGGCCGCAAAGACGTTGAAGATGATGAACATTCCGGTCGACCCAGCATGTCAATAATCGATGATATGTGATAAAAGGGGTAAAAATGGTTATGAATGATCGCCAAATCACAAGAGAAGTTGCCGATGAAGTTGGCATATCAATTGGCTCATGTCATAACATTTTTTAAAATGTTTTGGGTATGAAACGAGCGGCAGCAAAATTTATTCCAAAACTGCTAATTTTCCACCAAAAAAACAATTGCATAAACATCACTTAGGAGCTGCTAAATGACATCAACGACAATTCAAGTATGCTTGAAAGGGTTAAAACTGGTGATGAAACATGGGTGTTTGGTCATGACATTGAATCCAAAGCACAATCGTTGCAATGGTAGCACCCTGAATCATGAAGGCCGAAAAGAGCACATCAAGTTCAATCAAATGTTAAGGTTTTGCTCACTGTTTTCTTCAATTATAATGGCGTAGTTCATCTTGAGTTCTTACCACAAGATCATACGGTTAATAATGAGTATTACCTTGAAGTTATGTGACATTTATGTGAAGCAACTCGGAAAAAAACGCCCCAATTTATGGGAAATCAATTTATGGGAAATCAATTTATGGCTTTTGCACCACAATGATGCACCTCTTCACTCATCCTTGCTTGTTCGTAATTTTTTGGCCCAAAACAACATCGTAGTCATGCCCCAACCTCCATATTCACCAGATATGGCTCCATGTGACGTTTCTTATTCCCAAAACTGAAGAAAACCTTAAAAGACCGTCATTTCACAAGTATAGATGACATTAAAACCGCATCGCTGAATGAACTAGAGGCTATCCCAAAGATCGAGTTTGAGAAGAGTTTCAAGGATTGGCAGAAGCGCTGGCACAGGTGCATAGTATCAAATGAGGACTACTTTGAAGGGGCCAACATTAATGTAGACGAATAAATAAAATTTTCTTGAAAATTTTTTTATTTATTTGTCTACATTAATGTTACAAAAATCTTATTTTTATTGTATAAATTTTTTATATATGAGGTGTGTTCAAAAAATTCTGGGTATTTTCTGAACACACCTCATATATACAAAATTTATACAACAAAAATAAGATCCAAAACAAGTATTCAGAATATCCCACCTTTTTGGTAGCTACCTTCAATCAAATGAAATCATACAACTCCTTTCTATTTAATCTTTTCTCCTAATTCATTTTCCAAGCAGTATGGAAAAAAAAAATTTCTGGAAAAAAAATTGTTATAAATAACGTCACTTTTCTCTTCCTAGATAATGTTTAGTTATTATTCAGTTGTAATCAGGGCTGTTTTGTGATCTTTGTAAGCCCTAGGCACTTTTACATTTGTAGGCCCAACTGTTAAGTTGGTCTTTAAAAACATAAAATCAAAAAATCATTATCATTTTAATGACAAAGTTTTTCTCATATATCGCAAAAATATGAAAAACACCTATAACAAGCAGAATAATTTTTGTACATGGTAAATATTTTGTAATATTATGCAAAAAAGATGCGTTGCTTGTAAAAAAGATGTGTTGCATGCAAAAAAGCTTTTGGGTTTAAATACTACTTTAGATGTTATACTAGTTGCATTAATTTTAATGTAACAATTTTGTTGCATTAATTTTGTTGCATTAATTTTATTTATTATTATTTTGCAAGCAAAAACATAAACAAAAGTAGTAGTAACAATAATGATGATGATAATGATATTAATAATAAAACAGTAAAAAACAATAAAATTTTAGTTATTTATATACTATAATTAAAGTATAATTATATTTTAACACCTATGATTGAACTTTAGCCACAAGATAAGATGTAAGTCTGAAAATTTTTATTATATTATTTAATATTTATTTATACTTATTATAGCATCAAATAAGGATCTGTAAAACGAGTAATGGGAGGTAAATATGTTAAATATGTTAACTCTATCAAAATGGAGTTTTATTTTTCATTTAATAATTAATCAATCAAACATACTCTGAACAAGTTTCAGAGATATTTAAATAAAGTAAAAAAATAATAATATTAAAATAGTATTCTTAATAATAATAACAATAAGGATAAATAATAATAATAACAATAAGAATAACATATTTTTTGGGGATTTTATGTATATTTTATAAATATTTTGATTTAAATTATTTTTAATAATACTACTTTATTTAAAATTCTATATGAAATATAAAATCTCTGTGTAGCTCAATATTTTTATATATTTATTTTTATATAATAGTTTTTTTGTTGATATTTCTTGTAATTAAGTTCGATAACAATTTTATACACAGTTTTATGTTGGCATACTATAACATTTTAGTATGTCAGAAAATAAATATTGTTATTATATTATAGTAATAACAATATTTTTGGCGGACAATAATTTTGGTAGACAATATTTTGCCATCTAAAAAAAATCAGTCAAAAAAAACTTTTGTATTTCACAATCTCTTAAATAGTTCAAATAGTTAACTTTGTGACACATTTTCCAGACAATCCAAATCACTCCTTGATTCGTGTCTTGTCTCTGACTCTAGCTTGCATTGAGTATCTCTTTGTTTTCAATTAAATGGCTCTGACCATGCAATGATATAAAACTTTCATCTTACACTTCTTTTTCAGACTCACCAATTCACATTGCATATCATTGCACTACTTACTTCTACCCAAAAGCTGAATGGAATTCTTTTTGTGATTTTCTTCATGATAGTCCCTGAGCTGATATTGTCTCTCAGTTAATGATTGCGCTTCCTATATAACCTCCTAGATCCAGACAGGTATAGAAGCTTTTATTCCTTTTTGTCGGTTTCAAATCAAATCTCCTTTTTAATCATGGTTTTCACCTTCTTCTGCAGCTGCTATATTTAATCGTAATCATTTTTTCATCTTTTTCATAAGAATAACTCTCTTAATAACAAACTTTTGCAAGATATCAATGTAAAAAGGTGTGGTCTGATGCCAAGTTCCATTATTCCTAGTTTACTAAACCTCATTATCTCAGAAGTTAGGTTTTAATAACTTATGGAAAATTTTCAACAGTTTCTTTAACAAAGGCAAGTCGAACATTCCATCTTTAATTTAAAGGATTATTTCTCACAAAGGTAATATTGCAAAAATATATTTCAATTAATTAACTCTTGAATCTAGTGCCATATTCTTCATTCAATTCTAGTTAAACAGGATAACTCAATGTTAGACATCCCAATCACTCCGGCTTTTGTTACTAAAGTCATTTCTCAACTAAACTCTACTATGGCTTGTGGTCCAGACAACATTTCTGTCATGGTCTTACAGAAGTGTTCTCTAGAACTCTCTTCAAATCTCACTCAACTATTAAAACTTGTTTCCCTGCCTTCTGGAAAATGGCATCTGTGGTTTCAATTTCTCCAAAACTCTGGAGAACACTTTAACCCCTCCTATCGTCCAATTTTTATCAAGCCTTTGAGTTTTTGATCAACAAATTTCTAACATCTCATCTTGAGACTAATATCTTATTCATTAACAATCAATACAATTTCTCAATCTATGGCTGACTTGCTAACTACTGTAACTACTTTCTAACTACTGTAACTAAAAGATTCTATTTTGCATTAGATGAAGTCTAATGATAAAATGAAGAATAATAAAACTTTTATTTATCTTCATATTTTCCTGACCTCAACCCTAAGCTTTTTAAGTCTTCTGCAAACCATTTTTTTGTTATTTAACACTAATTTTTTAACTGACAACTTAATAGTGGTTACCTACAGCTTTGTTGAGAATAAATTAGCATTAAAAAAAAAAAAAAAAACAGAAAAAACAACAACAATATATCGTGATGTTAGAATAATAGAGTTTTATCTCCTTTTTGTAATGTTGAGAGAATTTAACAAAATTTTTTATACTCTCTTAAATTTTTAAAACTAAAAGTAAAAATTTGTTAAATTCATTAAAATAAGAGATCAAAATATTAAATTTGTTTAATTGATTGCTTAGAACACACATTTATTATTATTAAGTAATATAAAATGGTATAAGACAAAATAGCGTATTAGTACATAAAAATTATAAGGTCATATCTACTAATTTTCATGGAAAGAAAATTTAATTTTCTGTTTTTATTTACTATATTATTTTAATTTTCAAAATTATATAATTTTAATATATTAATCTTATTATTATTATTTACATAATATTTAATAAAACGTGTTTTATTAAATATTTTATTAAAATGTTTTTGTGTTTTCATTGTTAGTTTCAACCTTATTTAAAGTTGGAATTAACAAAAAATTTGTAAACATGCAATTTTAAAAATTATAAAAGTAAGAATATAAAATTAATTACAAAACATAACTAACATAAAAAAGCATATACTTTATCGATATAAACAACAAAAGTTGTAAAATAATTGAGCCATTAAAAATCAAAAGTTAAATTCTCTAAGTTAAATCATATTGTATAATATCATATAATAATATTTTAATATCACATAATAATATTTTAATATCACAAAATATCATATCATATAATAATATTTTAATATCACAAAAAAAATATATATACAAAGCCGTAACTGCCAGGGTGGTCTAGGCCCCCTAATAATTTTTTTATAAGAAACCTTTTATAAAACATATAGAATTTCTATAGCATTTATTTTCTTGAGATAAACTTAAAATCTGCAAAAACCTTACATTTCTCAATATGCAAAACGTTACATTTCTCAATATGCAGTATTTATTGTAATACACGTGAGGTTTTTACACATCACAATTCGATTGTGATGTGTAAAATCGAATAATGTTATTATCAATATTTTTCAGAATTATTATCAGCATTCTATTATTAAAACTAATTTAAAAAGGTTTTTTTAGTTATTATAAGTTGATATTTTCAAATTTTTTCTTGATCATAACTCTCCCCACCCCCTTTTTTTTTCAATCAAAGAAACCCCAGGCCCCCCTCCCAATATCAAAATTGCGGTTACGGCTCTGATATACATATATATATATATATATATATATATATATATATATATATATATATATATATATATATATATATATATTAAAAACTATTTTGAAACTACCAGCATACCTGAACAGTTGCTTTAGGTAACCAAGTTATAGCACAAAATAATTTTTCTTTAAAAGAGAGGTTGTTTCCGGATACTACCAAAAGTACAGTGAAAGAGCGAACTACAAGTCCAATAAAAAGAATTGCCAGACCTTTTCCTATTGGCAAAAATAAATGAAAGGTTAAAAATAGTTTTAAAATTTTTATTTATTTTTTATTATTTATTGTTCTTAAATATTGTTATATGAAAAAACCACAAAAATTACAAATACAACACACACATGTTACGAAAACAACACACATGTTGAAGAATAATTAAAAAAACTTATTTACAACTCTGGCTGTCAGCTATAACTTATTAAAGTTGATATATAGATTTGTTACTTGAGTTTTTTGTTTGCCTGATTAAAAAATCTATTAAAGTTAAAATCTTTAGTGATTTATACCAATAGCTTTCTTTTTTACTAAGGTAAATTAGTTAAGATAATCAGTGATTACCTTAAAAGGTAATCATTAATTACCTTATAAGGTAATCACTGATAGAAACCAAAAAATCACCAGAAAAGTATTTATTCTGTTGTAAAAATTATTTGCTAAATCTTAATGCAGATGAAAATTAAAATTGATATTGAAGTGAAGTTTGCATTTGCAAAACCTATTATAAAACCTATTTGTTAAACAAATTGACTTTCAATATGGCTGCAAACACATTGACTTTCAATATGGCTGCAAACAAATTAACTACTAACATTTTTTTGGTGACTATATCAATCTAGTAGCACCATACTAAACCTTTTTCTAAAATATTAATTTCATTATTAAGATACGGAGACCACACAGATACAGTGAATTCACTTAATGGTCTAACAAAAGTTGTGCACATAGTTTTTAGTAACCCAAGCTATTCTATATGCACAATTTTTAAGGATTTACCAAGATCTGCACCACATGACTTCTCTGTATCTAAACATTTTATTCTGTTAAGAATATCTGTGTAGGAGATTTTATGAAAATCTAACTTTTTTACTTTATTATGATTTTTTAGACTCAAATGCTCAGTTTATTTCCTTGAACAAATCTTGGAACTTGTTAAGTAGATTTTAAAATTAAGTAGATTTACTACCTGGTTCAGGTCATTTTTTACACTTATAATGTAATGCTCTAAATGAATTATTGATCTATTGTTGCTTATTCATGTATTTTTAAAATAAATTTGTAAACATTTTTGTATTTTTTCACATGAGCTTTGACAGTCTTGATTTCTTAACAAAAGCTAATATGTTACTTTTGATAACATTGTTGTTTGATAAATAAAATTCTTTGAGTGTTGTTTGATAAAAATCAAAACAGGAAAAAAAGTTTATCTGTTTATTCAAATCAATTTCATCAAAATTGACAGCCTACTAAAGAATTCAAACTAAGCTCCTTCTAACGAATAAATGGTTAATATTTTTCTTTTTTCTACTAATATTATTATGAATGATAGCTTCAACAGCTCTTCCATCAACCAAAACTCAATCTCGCATTACTTGTTATTATAAAAAGTTGCATCTTTTTACTGAACCGCTCCTTAAAGAAACTTTAATCACCCAACTTTTTTTTCTTAAACAACTCGGAACATCTAAACATGCTTTTAATTTCTCCTGTTTTCCTGACTTATACCATTTACAGTTTTTTAAATCTTTTGTCAACAACGTTTTATCAACGTTTTATCAACGTTTTAAACTTTTTTCTGTATAAATTTATTTTGTATGCAATATATTTTAATATTAAATTTAAATTCCAAATGTTTACTAGTTTAATTAAAATCAATTTTTTTTTAAATTTCAATGAAGTCAGAAAATAATAGCTTTTTAAAGTGGTTATTATTTTTAAGTTGATGTTTTTTAAGGAAACAAAATATCATAGCAGGAAACAAGACTTTTTAATAAACATAAAAAAAAATCATGATTAATATATATTGGAATAACTGAAAAGCAGAGAAACCATAACTAATCTTTAAAAACTTCTCAAAATATGAAAAACTTTAGGAGCTTCATTCAGAAAGTTTATTTCACCATAAACTTTGTAATAATAGTCACTTTATCTTATCAGAAAAATTTTATTCTTGTTAGCTTTTCAAAGCCATTTTTGTAATCCATTTTTAATATTTTATCTTTTAAAAAGGATAATGTGATAGTGGTTCAATTGTAAAAAGCAACAGTTTGTAGAGATATCAACATTTTGTAAAGAGGTCAATTTCCAAACTAGTGGAAGTATCCCTGTCAACTTGTTGCTCTACGTAGCTTTTTTTTTGTTGCTAAGGTTCATGTTTTAAAAACTAATAAAAATTTTATATTTTTTAATATTATAGAGAAGAAGAGAATGCAGTAAGCTTTTGCACCTTTGCAAGAGTAATTTTCTTTTTGCAAAGAAATTATTCTTTCTTGAAATACCATTTTAAATACAAAATATTTTAATGTTTTAAATAAAATTTGAATTTATACATTTAAGTTTTTTACTTAAGTGTTTCTAATTTTAACCTAAAATTAGAAACACTAACTTTATTAATTTTTATAAAAATAAAGAGAAAATCAAACAACTTTTTTATCAAAATCTGTCAAAACCCTAAACAAATAGTAAAAGTTGATTTTTTGGTTTTCTATTTAAAAAAATTGTGCATTAATACTAAAAAACTAACCAATGAGACTTCCAATCAGATAGTCTATAACAACCTCTGCACCGATAAGACCAAATAACAAAGGTTCAAGGTAGTACCATATCATGCTAAACACTTTCTCTACATGCACCTAAAAATTTTTTTATTCATAAGTATATTTAAAAAATTTATTAATTCAAGACAAAAGTTGTTCAATACTTACTTTATCTTGCTCACCCCAGCCATACCCAGCCACTGTTGCCATACAAAGCACTCCAAGAGCACCAGCACCTTTTAGTTTAATTAAGACAAATCCAAACAGAAAAAATAAGGAGCAAAAAAGTAGCAGAGCTGAGCGAAGAGCTACAACATTTTTCTAAAAATATAAATTGAACTTAAAATTGATTAAACATTTTTTTAATTTTCAGAAGTTTTAGTTTTTTACTTAAAAACTATTTTGGATTTTTAAACAGAGTTTATAAATTATTCTTATTTTAAGAAGTCACAAAAACAAAACAGAAGTATCAAATGAACAAAAAATTTGCAATAGAAAAAACTAGTAGCTCAGTTTGCCAATCATAACTTTTGCAGATGATTTGCTATTGTTTATCACTTTTTACCTACCATTTTTAATCTACCATTTTCTATATAGTGTTTTTTATGTTTTAACTATAGTGTGTTTATATAAGCATAGTAAGCATATGTTATATATGGATAAGCATACAGTTTTGTTTATCTTTATAGCATACTGTAAAATGTTTTTCATCTTCAATTGCTTAGAACAGGAAACTGATTTTGAATTTGATCCCACTTCTGTAACAGCTTGGGGTTGCAGTAGCTTATGAATTTTAACTCGCATAAGACTCAGTTATTTATTACAAACAACTGTTGCAATACTATTGACATTCCTATGTCAATGAATTGCAACCCTTTCACTGAGTCCTCTTCTTCATGTCTTCTTGGATTATCATTCACTACTGATCTCTCATGGAAACCATATATACAACTGATTGTGAAGTTAGCATCTGCTAAGGTTGCTTTTCTTTTTGTGCTCATAGTTATCTTACTCCTGATTCTGTTTCCTACCTCTATAAATTTCTTTTTAGTCCATGTATAAAATACTGTTGTCATATTTGGTCTGGTTCTTCTAATGACACTCTTTCTTTTCTAGACAAGGTCTAAAAATACATTGCAAATATAGTTGGACCTGCCTTATCTGCCAAACTTGAGCCTCTCTCCTATGATCTGATTTTAGTAGTAGTGGGCCAGCATTATGTAAACAGCGCACCCCATAAGTAGAGTACTCAACAAAACAATAGTTGTAAAAGTTCCAGGTAAAAAATGAAAAAGTATTCAAACTAAGATGAGTAAAATATATTTATTAGTTAAACTTTAACAAACTTCTTAATTTTTTCTCCAACACAGAAGGCCTTTTATATTATGTGAATATTTTTGGAACTACATGATATTGAAGTTTTAATTTTCCATACTTCACAAGATGATGTGGTAAAATGGTTAATAAACTGTAGGGCTCTTGGTTGAGTAAAGGCTAGAGATGGTGTCTCGATAAAAATACTCATCTTGGGCAGATGTTAAATGCACCCGGCTACTGTCTTGTAGAAGGCCTCCTAGGCAAAGACTTAAGGGGTAAACAGATTCTATCTGTTGACCAGCCTCGCACCCCTTCTTCATCTATTAGGCTGGCGCAGATGTATTTTTAATACATTGTTTCCAGTTTAGGATGTTGAATGCTGGATCTTCTTGACTCAATGCATGGGTTTGCTTGTGTCACTGTTTTTATGACTAGGCAACTCATTCTATTATCTCCTAATGAGGGTACAGCTCTAAAACTCAGTTTTATGGTTCTGAGGCCGGCTGGTAGTCAGGTTTCCCGAACTCTGTGGTAGCTCTCAGAGAGGCTGATTCCATCAACAGCTGAAAAATATCAAAGTATTAACAGTGCCATGTTGCGCATGGATGGTGTCACTGTTTGTACTTTTGGTGTGCATTGTGGAGGCCACATTTGGAGCCCTTTGTTACGGCTTAGGGTTTATTAGTAGTAATGAGGCAATTGCTTGGGCTATTAAACGGTGTTCTGAGTACTATCTATGCTTTGAGTCAAGTTCTTTAATCTAATTTAAAAATGAATAAAGTACCAAAAACTATAAAACACAAAAAACCATCATCATCACCATGTTCTCTAAACCTATCATTCACTAATATTCGTGGTCTTCGAAGTAACTTTTCTTCTGTTGAGTCTTATCTCTTACAAAGCTCACCAGACCTACTTGCTCTTTGTGAGACTAATTTGAGTTCGGCTGTCTCATCTTGTGATCTTAGTGTTGATGGTTATCTTCCTCTGATTCGTAAAGACTCCAATAGTCACATGCTTGGCCTCGGCATTTACATTCGTAAGAATTCACCCATTTGTCGTGTAACTAGGTTTGAATCCACAGACTATTCTTTCATGTGCTTTCGTTTAGCACCACTTCACTCTATTGCCTTTCTCTTTGTTCTATATCGCTCTCCTTCATCTCAAGACTGCACTCTTTTTGATGTTATTTCTGATCATATTGACCAAGCCCTCTCTCTTTATCCATCAGCTAATATAGTTGTTGTCGGTGACTTTAATGCTCACCACTCTGAATGGCTTGGCTCTAGTATCAGTGACTCTGCAGGCATTAAAGCCCTTAACTTTTGCCTTTCTCAATCCCTAACTCAAATAGTCAACTTTCCAACTCGCTTTCCTGGCAACCCTAATCATTTACCTTCTCTACTCGACTTATGTCTTGTTTCTGATCCTAGTCAGTGCTCAGTTTCTCCGCATTCACCCTTAGGTTCTTCTGATCACAGTTTGATCTCTCTAAAACTAATATCTCATTCTCCTTCATCACCTGAATCCCCCTATTACCGAACCTCTTTCAACTACAGTAAAGCTGACTGGGATTCTTTCCGTGACTTTCTTCGTGATGGCCCTTGGGTAGAAATCTTTCAACTTCCTGTCGACAAATGTGCTTCTTACATAACTTCGTGGATTCAGGCTGGCATGGAATCTTTTATTCCCTCTCGACGATTCCAGGTCAAGTCTCACTCTCCTCCATGGTTTTCCTCGCACTGTGCTGCTGCGATTGCCAATCGAAACCGTTACTTCCATATTTATCAGCAAAACTATTCTCCAGAAAACAGGCGTCTGTTTATTACTGCTCGAAACAACTGTAAAAAGGTTTTGTCTAACGCCAAAACCCGCTATTCTCAGGTCATGAAATCTCGTACCTCATCTCAAAAATTAGGCTCTCGTGACTTCTGGAGAATCTTTAATAATATCAATAATAAGGGCATATCTATAATTCCACCTCTCTTGTATGGTTCAGACTTTGTCACCTCACCTAAAGACAAAGCTGAATTGTTTGCTAAAAAGTTTTCATCAATATGATCTCTTGATTCCACTAGTTGCGTTCTACCTGATATTGCCAACAAACAGGTTGATCCTTTGCTTGACATTCATATCACTCCAGCATCTGTATCTAAAGTGATTTCCTGCCTAGATTCTTCTACAGCTTGTGGCCCGGACAACATACCTTGTCTTGCAGTAGTGTTCTCCGGAGCTGTCGTCTATACTCTCAAAACTATTCAACAAGTGCTTATCAGAGTCTTGTTTTCCAGCCTGCTGGAAAGCCGCATCTGTTATCCCTATCTTCAAAAATTCTGGGGAGCGATCTGATTCGTCTAACTACCGTCCCATTAGTCTTCTTCCTATCATAAGCAAGGTTTTTGAATCTTTAATTAACAAACACTTAATTTCTCATCTTGAATCTAATAACTTACTTTCTGACCATCAATATGGATTTCGATCTTCTCGTTCTACAGCTGATTTGCTAACAGTAATAACTGACAGGTTTTATCGTGCATTAGATGAAGGTGGAGAGGTTAAGGCCATCGCTCTTGACATTTCAAAAGCTTTTGATAAAGTTTGGCATGCTGGTCTTCTCCATAAACTTTCTTCTTATGGTGTATCCGGCAACATCTTTAAGATCATTGAATCCTTCCTTTCCAATTATAGCATAAAAGTTGTCCTCGATGGACAACACTCTTCTTCTTATTCTGTAACTTCAGGGGTTCCTCAAGGTTCTATCCTTGGCCCTATACTCTTTTTAATTTACATTAACGATCTTCCAGATATTCTCACATCTAAGGTGGCATTGTTTGCTGATGATACTACCATTTATTCTTGTCGTGATAAGAAACCAACACCTTCTGATTGCTTGGAGGGGGCATTTGAGCTTGAAAAGGATCTCACTTCTGCTACAGCATGGGGCTCACAGTGGCTGGTGAACTTTAATTCAGATAAAACTCAATTTTTTTCAGCCAATCGTTATCGCAATAGTTTAGATCTTCCTATATTTGTGAACGGTGATGTACTCGATGAGTCACCTACTCTTCATCTTCTAGGATTAACTCTTACTTCCAATCTTTCTTGGAAACCATATATCAAATCAGTTGCAATATTAGCATCTGCTAAGGTTGCATCTCTTTATCGAGCTCGTCACTTTCTTACTTGGGATTCTATTCTCTATCTCTATAAATCTCAAATCCGGACTTTTATGGAATACTGTTGCCATATCTGGGGCGGATCTTCTAATGATGCCCTTTCTCTTTTAGACAAGGTGCAAAAACGCATTGTAAACATAGTTGGACCTGCTCTTGGAGCCAACCTCCAACCATTATCACATTGTCGTAATGTTGCTTCTTTTCTACAAATACTATAATGGGCACTGCTCTAAAGAGCTAGTGTCTCTTGTGCTATCTACTAAAATTCATTCTTGTGTTACTCGTCATTCAATTAAGTGTCATCCTTTTTCTGTGACTGTTCCTAAGTGCTCCAAAAACGCTTATTCGTCTAGTTTTTTTCCTCGAACATCAGTTCTTTGGAATTCGCTTCCTTCATCTTGCTTTCCTGATTCATATAAATTGCAATCTTTTAAGTCGTCCGTTAATCGTTATCTTGCTCTTTAATCTTCATCTTTTCTCTTTCAGTAACTTCCAACTTTAATTAGTGGCTGCTTGCAGCCTTGTTGGAAGCGAAGATGTTTAAAAAAAAAAAAAAAATAAAAAAAAAAAAAAAGGAGTCAATATCAACAACATTAAAGAAAATAATAGATTTTATAATAAAAACAATTATTAACATAAGAAGAACTAAAGGGTTAAATTTCACAAAGATAAAAATGAGAAATGAAAATAAAAGAAAAGCATTAAGTGAAAAAATTTAATAACACTCTATGAAATAGTGTCTAATTAATATAATGAACTTAAAAAGCATAAATATTTATACCAAAATTTAGTGAAAAGTTTTTACTTTTGTTTACAACATTAATACAACAAACATTTTTTTTGCTATAAAATTCGTCAAATATTAACAATTATCTGTTTTCTTTTTGAAAACTGCTATCCAATAACTTTTTTATAAAAGAAATTTTCAAGTTAATTTTAATATAATTCAAAGTTTTGTATACTAAATTTATTAGCATTAAAAGCCTTTCAAATAAATATCAGTAGTGCTATTTTTGGTACTGTTGCTAAATTTTTGTGTTCAAAAAAAAAATCTAAATTACATTTAGTCACCATGAGTAAGTATTTCAATGGATTAAATTGTAATTATACTAAAAAAAAAAAAAATGTATCGTGCTTTTGATTGTACAAATGTTTATATAAAAAAGCTTTCATTGTTGAGATCAAGAAAGATAAAAAGTTAGAAAAAGGTTTAAAAACACTATTGTGGACATATTGACAGGTACAAACATGGTTGTGAAATCTATCAGTTAATAGTTTTGCAATAAAAAATATGTTATTAGTTTGACCTGTATAAACTAAACTAATAGTTTATTTATTTAAACTATTATTTTATTTTATTATTATTAAGTTAAACCTTTTAAGAAGAAGATGATTTTGAAATATTTAATGGAACCATATGGAAAATTAGAAGTCAGATCAAATGCAACAACAAAAATGTAATTAATTACCTTAAATGTTTGTCATGTAATAAATGAGTGACATATATCGGTAAAACAAAAAATTTAACATATAAAAAATATTTTAGTTGCAGCACTATCAAATGATAGATTTGACATGTTTATACCTACAATAGTGCTTTTGAATCTTTGTTTATACCTACAATAGTAGATTTTGAACCATTTTTTTCTAATACTCAGCTCAATAATTTAAGCTTTTTGCTATTATATGAAAAACATAATCAAAAGCATAACACATTTTATTTTTTTAAGTATAATTACAATTTAAACCATAACCATAGAAACTCATTACAACAAAATGTAATTTACATTTTTTTGAATACAAAAATTTATATATATATATATATATTGTCTTATGCCAAGGAAAATCTTCTTTTGGTTTGAAATTCTAACAAGACAACGACCCCAAGCACACCGCCAAAAGTGTTAAAATGTGCTTTATCGCTAACAAGTGGCCCTCACAGTTACCAGACCTAAATCTGATAAAAAATTTGTGGAAGGAAGTTGACAGAAACATAATTGGATCAACTGTAACAAATTTAGACCCATTTTGGATTGAAATAAAGGTTGCTTAAGACACCATTATGCCTGAACTATGCTAAAAATCTCGTCAATGGGCTGTCGTTGTCAAGCAGTTATTGACTCAAAAGGATATTAATATAAAGGATATATTAATTTACCTAAAATAAAGTTTTCTTAACTATTTATACAAAGAAATGATTTTTATAGCAAAGGGACAAGATGATAATTTTTTAACAGAGTTTGCTAATTAAATTTCCCCTTATTCTTAACCTCTAAATCATTTATATGAATTAGAGGTACAGAATACAATTTAATACAGTACAGAATTTAGTACAGAATAAGTTAATTTATTTTTTTACTCAGTAAAGTTATCTTCTAAAACTAATATTTTATTAGGCAAAAAAAGTTTAGATCTCAAAAACTCAGATCTCTAGAAAAAATATCATTTCATATTAAACATTGATCTGTGCAATTTATTTTGGCGCCATTGTATATGTGTATATATGTATGTGTATATATATACACATACATACATACATATATATATATAATATATATATATATATATATATATATATGTATGTATTTATATATATATATATATATATATATATAAATACATACATATATATATATATATATAAATACATACATATATATATATATAAATACATACATATATATATATATATAAATACATACATATATATATATATACATATATATATATAAATACATACATATATATATATATATATATATATATATATATATATATATATATATATATAAATACATACATATATATATATATATATATATATATATATATATATATATATATATATATATATGTATGTATGTATGTGTGTATATATATATATATATATATATATATATATATATATATATATATATATATATATAAGTAATCTTCATATAAATTGATTATTATTTTTAAAATTTTTATAAAATTTCACTTCTTTTGATACCCAACATGATATGCTTTTGAAGAACTTTTTTAGAATATTAGGGACCTGTCTGATGTTTTTTAAAAACTTTTTAAAAATATTAGGGACCTGTCTGATGTTTAAGGGTCTTGAGCAACTCTTGAAATTTTTTTTTATTCAAAAATTTTTTAAATTTAGTATTAATTTATTACATAGAAAACTTTTTGGGGGTGGCAGCAGACAATTTCAAAAAAAGTTGTTTTTAGAATCACCCTAATATATATATATATATATATATATATATATATATATATATATATATATATATATATATATATATATATATATATATATATATATATATATATATATATATATATATATATATATATATAACACGCACAGACCTCCTTATTTAGTCTCAGTAACTATTAAAGTATTTGGTCTCTAAGAAATTGTTTTGTTGAAGGTGTTTTAGAAAAAAAAAAAGAAAAATTGCGATGAGTTTACAGGATATTTTTACATTTTATAATTTTGATTATTTTGTAGTAATTTGATTATTTTGTAAAAATTTATTATTCAATATTTTTATAAAATAGTCAAATTAAATTGAAGTACATTGTCCTATGCACTAATTTTGACAGAATGGTTGCTTAATTAATATAATTGAGATAAATATTCATGATTTTTACATTTTTTTATTACAATTGCATTGTTTTTAAATGTTTAAAAAAATCATGTTATAGAATATAAATTCTCAATTATGGAAAGCAAGAATTACTTAGTTTTTTGTTGGAAAAAATATATTTCAAAAACAAAGAAGCATTGTGAAAATAATTTTTTGTAATAAATAAAAGTCTTGTTTGGTGGCATGTTTAGACACCTTTCGTCAGTTTGATATGTCTTTCAGCTCTCTCATTATTAACAGCTAGTGGATGCACACTGGACACAAATTTCATAAAAGAACTGATTTTAAAACTTTTCTCCAAGTTTAACAGGCCTCCTTTCTTTCATAAGAGAATATTATCATCAGTTATTTATTTTTTGAACATCATATTTCAACAGTTGCACAAAAGATATCTATCCTCTTTTTCTTTTCCAAGCACTGGTCAGCTAAATCAAAGATAACACATTGTGGAGTGAAATACCAAGCATGTCTGAGAATACAATTTTATAAGCTTTATCAAATTTTTTACCATGATCTGTATTAAATCTTGAATGCTCTAAGATCATTAGTTGGAGCTTGAGCTGCCAGTGGGCTCTTCAGGAAAAACAAACAGTGAAAGATCACTAAACAATCTATTGCATTTAAATCTCAATTACACGGAGATGTTCCTGGTCATTTGTATTGCTAACAGATATAATGAGTCTGCCATAAACCTATTTCATGGTGTGCACCAGGTTGTAGAAACCTAAAATTTGGCAAATCTGCTCTAAGGTAAAAAGTAACCAGTTGACAAAAATTCTTGTAATCACTTTGTCAAACATATTTGTTTTAAGAGACGTTTTGCAGAACTTCCTTGTTTCGATTGCAAGATTGTGGGATTCCAAGATCAAACTCAGGTCTGTTCCAATCTTATTTTTCAATGTCATCTAGTGTATTTGCAACATTTTCAATTTTAGACCAAGGATCTTGATATCTTTAGTATAAGATTCAACAACTCCCTTGGTTCCTCCCAGTATTCCAATGATGACATGATGAACATGCCATTCCATTATATGGTGCTAAAAATATATTATTTTTGTTTTCTGTCATTAGCCTCTTTAAAATAAAAATTAAAACACTAACTGCAACTTGTATAGTATACATCATGCAAGCTCAGGAGCCAAAGAACCGGACTAGGAAGAGATTAAACTGCAATATTTCTAATTGCACCATTATATTTTCCACTCTTAGAAGCAGCTGTATCAGCACAACAAACTATGATCTAGTCTGTTAATTCATAATATTTTACAAAACTTTGGATTGCCAGTAATTGATCTTGTCCTTAGAAGAAGGGTACTTCTAGTGCTCCTAGAAAGTCAATTGGATCAGACTCAGAAGAGGATACACTGATTGCCAACCTTGCTACTCTTTCAGAGATCTTTTCCGCCATCCTATACTGTTTGACCAGTTTTGTGTCAAAGTGAAGAACAAATTTCAAACATCTAATCCAAGTTCTCACTTACTAGTGCTTACTTAGTGCTTCTTTTTGCTCACTTACTAGTGCTTCATTCTTTACTATTTCATAGTATATTCTAGCCATCTGAGACTTGGAAATGTTAAACATGTCAACATCTACTCTCTCAGCTTGGAATAGTGAAAAAAATACTACTGTTTCAGCTTTTACACTAACTTGATACCTTAGAAAAGTATAGCATTTCATTTTTTAAACAATGTTTAATTATTTTTCTTTAAAATTTTGTACTTAGATTTGTTTTATTACTTAACTTTTACATAATTTATACATGAACTTATTAACCTTGCCATAAATGGAATTTGTTTTTTCTGAAAATAATCATTCAGACTGAGTTGAAGGCATATCTCGGTTAGTTCATCCAGTTTTTTTTCTTCTTGAGGAGCCTCTGAACCTAAATATGTTTTACTACATCCAATGGAGAATTCAAGATCAAAGTTTCTCAAAACTTCTTGTTCTGCTGGTTTTTTTAATAATTGGCTCTCTTTTTCTTCCTTTATCATTTTATCAGCAGGTTTCACATCCACTCCTTAACTTTGTTATTACTGTAGGATGTCTTGACTAATTCCTTTTTCTAATATAATATCAATTCTAATATAATGATAATAATATCAAGGAAATAGAGTCCCCCTTTACAGCTTCATTACTATTTCAAGAATCTTGGCTAATTAACCTGAAAATATCTTCCTTGTGAATATAAAACAAAACACTACCCATGTCTAAGTACTCTTGAGTGTGTTGGCTCAGGGTTTTTATTTCTCATTTCCAAATTTCTTATCTTCATAAATTTAGTAAACTGAGTATACAGAGCAATGATTCTATTACTTAATAAAAAAATCCATAAAAAATTACGGCGTATATAAAAACATGTTGAATATACTACAAAAATATGTTTCACAGAATACTTAATTTTCGTGATGCAGGATTGGTTAAACATAAATCACTCACCTAATTGATTTTTCACTGATGATAAAGTTTTCACCAAAGCCTGCCTTGTTCCAAATGTTACCCAGCTCCCTTTTAATGCAAACATTAGACAGCTTGTTTCTGCTATCATCATACAACATGCCATCACTGCATTCAAGTTAGCTTGTACTTGTTAGAGGACAGAGGATCTTGAATAGCAATGCTTTGATTGCAATTAAATGAGTCATGTTAAGCCAGTAAATTCTGTGACAAACTTCCCAATTTGTGGGAAATCTATTTGGAGAGGGTATCAAAACAAATAAAAAACTTTTTTATTAACACATCCTGCATTACAATTATAACTAAACTAAATTTTTAAAAATACAAAGAAACTTCAAGACGTCTTCCTCAAATAAAAACTAAATTTAAATTAAGGGGTGGCAGAATGACATTCCTTATTCCTTCACAACAACAAATATTGTTCAGTATTATATCAAACAATAATGAGAAAAGGAAATTATATATTTATGGCCACTGTGGCACTACAATAAATAAACTCAAAAAATTAAAAAAAAATCTGTTTTATTTATCAATTTGTCTTGAATGTCACCTGTTTTCCATTTGTTAAAAATTTCTTTGTTTTTGAAATTTTGTCCAACAAAAACTAAGTAATTAAGTACACAGATGCTATAGTGTTGAATGCAGGATACTCTTGACTCTTTACATGGGTTTTGCTTGTGCCTCTGTTTTTATGACTAGGCAACTTATTCTATTATCTTCTAATAAGAGTAAAGCTCTGAAACACAGTTTTATGGATCTGAGGCCAGATGGTAGTCAAGTTTCCTAAACTCTTTGGTAGTTCTCAGATAGGCTGAATCCATCAACAGCTGTAAAATATCAGAGTACTAATAGTGCCATGTTGCGCACAGTTTCCCTGTTTGTACTATTGATGTGCATTGTCAGGGCTAGGGCTGCTAGTTCGAACATGTTCAAGTTCAAAAGTTTGAACTTTACGCAAAAATTTAAATGTTCAAGTTCGAACTTTTTTCTCCTAATACTTTGAACTTTTAAATTTTAAAAAATGATAGGTCTTTTCATTAATTTTTGTAAAACAAGCTGAAATATAAGTAAAAATTATAAATTTGAATATTTTTGCATTTTTTTGTTTTGTGTTTGTCTGGAAACTCTAAAAATATAATCAAAATTACATCACATGTAGTGCCATCGCATTTAAGGTAGGATAGGTTTTGTGCTATTAAAAAGTAGTTAAACAATGGCTGGTACTTTTTCACTTTTTTTTTTTTAAATTCAGTTCAAATTGGCAGCCCTAGTCAAGGCTACATTTGGAGCCTTTTGTTACATCTTAAGGTTTATTAATAAAAATGATTCAATTACATGGACTATTAAATACTCTACTGAGTACTATCTGTTCTTTAAGTCAAGTTCTTTAATAAATTTGAAAATAACTAAAGTACCGAAAACTTTAAAACACAAAAACCACCGTCATCACCAAGTTCTTTAAATCTATCATTCACTAATATTTGTGGTCTTCGAAGAAACTTTTCCTTTGTTGAGTCTTATCTCTTGCAAAGTTCACCAGTCTAACTTTGTGAGACTAATTTGAGTACAGCTGTCTCATCTTGTGATCTTAGTGCTGATGGTTATCTTCCATTAATGCGTAAAGACTCTAATAGTTACATGCTTGGCCAGACATTTACATTAGTAAAAACTCACCCATTTGTTTGGAAACTAGATTGTAGATTTGATATCCACAGACTATTACTTTATGTGCTTTTGTTTAGTACCATTTCACTATATCACTGTTCTATATCACTCTCCTTCATCTCAAGACTGCACTCTTTTCAATGTTATTTCAGGTCAAACTGACCAAGCCCTTTCTCTTTATCCTTCAGTCAAAATTGTTGCTGCTGGTAAATTTAATGCTCATCACACTGAATGGATTGGTTATAGTGTCAGTGACTCTGCTGGTGTTAAGACCCACAACTTTTGCCTTTCTCAATCTCTAACACAAATCACTTTCCAGACAATCTGAATCACACACCTTCTCTACTCAATTTATGTCTTGTTTCTGATCCTGGTCAGTGTTCAGTTTCGCCACATTTACCCTTAGGTGCCTCTGATCTCTGAAGGTTTAATCTCACTAAAACTGTTATTTCATTCTTCTTCATATCAAAATCCCCCTATCATCATACCTCTTACAACTACTTTAAAACTGACTGGGACTACATGATTTTCTTTGAGATGGCTCATGTGCTTCTTATATAACTTCTTCGATACAGGCTGGTATGGAAAATCTGTTATTCCTCCTTTCTTACATTGTTCAGATTTTGTTACCTCACCAAAATACAAAGCTGAACTGTTTGCTAAGAACTTTTCATCAATATCATCTTTTGATTCCACTAGTTGCGTTCTACCTGATATAGCCAACAAACAGGTTGATCTAATGCTTGACATTTGTATCACTCCAGCTTCTGTATCTTTAGTGAATTCCTGCTTAGACTTTTCTACAGCCTGTGGTACAGACAACATACCTGTTTCAGTGTTGCAGAAGTGTTCTCTGGATCTGTTTCTATATTTTCAAAACTATTTAACAAGTGTTTATTAGAGTCTTGTTTTACAGCCTGGTGGAAAGCGGCATTTGTATTTTCAAAAAATTCTGGAGAGCTATCAGACTCGTCTAACTATCATCTAACCATTGTCTAACTACCATCCATAGACATCTACCATAGACTTCTTGCTATCATAAGCAAGATTTTTGAGTCTTTAATTAACGAATCTCTCATCTTGAATCTAATAACTTACTTTCTGATCTTTAATATGGATTTCAATCTTCTTGTTCTACTGCTGATTTGTCAACAGTAATAACTGATAGGTTTTATAGTACATTAGATAAATATGAAGAAGTTAAGGTTATCTCTCTCAACATTTCTAAAGCCTTTGATAAAATTTGGCATGATGGTCTTCTCTATAATCTCTCTTCTTATGGTGTATCAGTTAACATCTTTAAGATTATTGAATCCAGTTAACATCTTTAAGATTATTGAAATCTTAACAATTATAGTATAAAAGTTGTCCTTGATAAACAGCACTCTTCTTCACTTACTATAACTTCAGGGGTTCCTCAAGGTTTGATCCTTAGCCCTATACTCTTTATAATGCTTGCCACTTTCTTACTTTGAATTCTATTCTTTATCTCTACAAATCTCAAATCAGTCCTTGTATGGAATACTATTGCCATATCTGGAGGAAATCTTCAAATGATGCCCTTTCTCTTTTAGACAAGGTGCGAAAAGAATCAGGTCCAACTATG
This sequence comes from Hydra vulgaris, assembly GCF_038396675.1. Lineage (NCBI taxonomy): Eukaryota > Metazoa > Cnidaria > Hydrozoa > Anthoathecata > Hydridae > Hydra > Hydra vulgaris. The sequence goes on along the minus strand of NC_088921.1, from coordinate 68,296,215 downwards.
TTTACAATAAATAGTGTTTATTTATTGTAAACATAGTTGGACCTGATCTTGCAGCCAATCTCTAACCATCATCTCATCATTGTAATGTTGCTTCTCTTTCTCTTTTCTATAAATACAATAATGGACGCTGCTCTAAAGAGCTAGCATCGCTTGTGCCATCTACTAAAATTCATTCTCTTGTTTGTTGTCATTCAATTAAGTATCATCCTGTTACTGTGACTGTATCTGGTTTTTTTCCTTGAATATCATATAGGCATTTTTTTGTGCCAAAAAAGTTTTTTCTGATTTTTTAGCACTTTTTTTTTTAAAGCAATTTTTTAGTTTTTTGTGGCATAAGTTTTGGAATAGTTTTCCTTTATTCTAGTTTAATTTTAGTATATGATCATTATAAGCACAGTTACATGTATGAATACCAATTCAAATTATATTTTTGAATAAAAAATTAAATTGCCTATAAGTTAGTTATATATCTAGGTATACTGTATGGGAATGTTTGTTGTACTTCCTAACAACTAACTTGATACTCTCATTATACATAAAAACTTCTTATCCTATAAGAAAGTTATCAATCTAATTTTGATAGTGTAAATATATTAGTATATAATACCATGCCAATTTAATATCAGACTTCAAATACTTAAAGATATAAGCAATCTATCGAGATTATTTCTTTAAGCATGCGTATATTATGTAGTAATTTAGTCTTAAATAGTTTGTTTGTTATATTTGTCAAAGAAATATATATCGCTAGTAGAACCCTTTTAAAAAAAAAGCCCTATACTGAAATTAATCATATACAAAGCTTTTGACAAAGTTTGGCATGCTGGTCTTCTCTATTTGCTAGCTTTATGTATTGTATCTGGGAAAGTTTTTGAGATTGTAAATTGTTTTTTTCTAACCGCTATATTAAAGTTATACTCAACTGCACTATTCATCATTTCCCGTAACTTCTGAGGTACCTCAAGCTTCTATCCTTGGTCCTGTTTTGTTTCTTATCCACATTAATGATCTTCCATACAACCTTATATAAGTATACCAGACAACCTTATATAAGTAGTTTTTTTTGCTGATATCATCTTTATACTCCTTGATAAAAGTCTTGATAAAAGTATAACTCTTTTTGATCACTAAGATCAAAAAAAGCAGCCAAACTTGAATCTGATTTCACTTCTGTAACAGATTGGGGCTCACAGTGGCTTGTAAATTTTAACTCCAACCAAACTCAGTTATTTACTGAGAAACAACTATCGCAATACTGTCGACATTTTTGTATTAATAAATGGTGACCATCTCACTGAATGTCTTCTAGAATTATTGTTTACTATTGACCTTTCATATAAACCATATACACAACTGATTGCTAAATTAGTATCTGCTAAGATTGCTTTTTTTATTGTACTCACTCAACATTTTCTTACTTCTGATTCCATTCTCTACCTCTACAAATCTCTTATTCGTTGCTGTGTGCAAAACTGTCAAATTTGGGCTGGTTCTTCTAATGATGCTCTTTCTCTTCTAGACAAGGTTCAAAATGCATTGTAAACATAGTTGGACCCACTCTATCTGAATGGATCTAACTATCTAAGTCTCATTCATTTACTGTACCTGTCCCTGCATGCTCTAAAAACTTTTTTGTCTAGCTTCTTTTACCGCATTTCAACTATTTGGAACTTTCTCCCATCTTCATATTTTCTTGACTTATACAATCTACAACTCTTTAAGTCTTCTGTCAACCATTTCCTTGCCTTGTTGGGAGTGAATCAGAAATATATATATATATATATATATATATATATATATATATATATATATATATATATATATATATATATATATATATATATATATATATATATATATATATATATGACCATGTTTCTGATATGACTGAGAAAACTCTTCACAGACATAAGCAATTAATTATAATACAGAGTTAGCTACTCCCTACCTTAGACCATTAAAAACTATAGACCCGGCCTAAGCCTAATAATTCTAATCTTAAAGTGAAGCCAAAAAAAAAAGTTTGCGCATGACGTCAGTTTGTGGCAAAAACTTTTTTCGATGATAAGTTTGCTCTTGCATTTGCATTATATTTTTTGATTATCTTCAACTATGGTGCATTCTTGCTGTGCATATAACTGCACAGAAAGACATAAAGCCGGTGCAGATATATCATTTCATGGGTAAGAGTTTATTTTAAATAAAAAATAATTTAATATGACTACTATGATGTTATTTATCTATTGATTATTTAATAATATTAAGTATGATAATATTTAGTCATATTAATAATATGACTAAATATTATCATATTTAATATAATATAGAAAAATATCAATATATATATATATCTATATATATATATATCTATATATATATATATATATATATATATATATATATATATATATATATATATATATATATATATATATATATATATATATATATATATATATATATATATATATATATATATATATCATCATCATAATTTATCATGAATGATTAATAGATGATTAATCATCTATTTATCATGTATATAATCGATTATATACATGATAAATATTTATCTTTTATTAAATTATGATGAAAGATAAATGGCTTATCATATTTATACATAGTAGTCATATTAAGTCATTTTATTATGTCATAATAATAATTTTTGTTGTCCACTATTACTATTATTAACGACTCGATGGTATTTTTATTTTGGATTTCTGCAATTTTGGCCAATATTGATTAATCCTAGGATATGTTTTGATTTATGCTGATATTTGTTTAAAATATTTAATAATTATATATAAGTGTTGTTGTCTTAAACTTAAAAGTTCTTTTTTCTTGATAAGAAAGTAAACATAATATTATATATTTATAAATCTTTTTTATAACTTTTTTTAATACTTTAATTGTTATAGAATTGTCAATAGAATATATCATTGATTAGAACCACATCCATTATGTTTGCCATTACATTACTAAATGTTATTACTAATATGTTGCTATAAACCATTATATTGCTATATGTTACTTTTTGATAAACATGCAAAAAATATTTTTTATTTATTAATTATATTTTATGTTACAGATTTCCAAAAGATTTATTGTTACAAAATAAATGGATTTCTGCCATGCGTAGAGAAAACTTTATTCCAACAAAAAGTTCAAAAATTTGTTCTAAGCATTTTACACCAGATTCATATGTTGTTAGTGGTTGGAGTTCAAAAAAGCAACTTAAAAAGGAAGCTATACCAAGTGTTTTTAATTTTCCAAGTAGTTTGGTGAAGAAAATTAAACCTAGAAAACCTCCAGCTAAAAGAAAAATCACAAGTGAGAGTGAAATTAATATCAAAACAATAAAAGATGATACTTCATCTGAAACTACCCTGGAAACAGCCTCCTTAGACAGAGCTAAAAGACAGAGCTGCAATACCTTTAGGAATTTAAAAAAAACAGCCTTAGAACCTCCTCTAAAAAGGAGAAAATGTTACCTGAATGATTTAAAAAAACACCAGTCTTTTAATATAGTATTGAAATTAATTTCAAAGCAAGAAAAAAAAATTAAAATTTTGCAGCAACGAAATCGGCAACTTCACAAAAGAGTATCTAACTTACAATCTTTACTTAAACATTTGAAGGAAATGCAAATGATTGACGAAGAATCCTCCCTTAAGCTTTCTGTAAGTGATATTTACTAAAAATATAAAGTAATAATCTATGTGAACTTTCCATTCAAAATTTTAATTAGGTATAGGTAATAATTTCTTAGACATTTTAAAATTATTTAATTTTTTGTAGGACACAATGCCTGCTTCTACAAAAACTGTTTTTAAACAATTACTAAAATCCAAATGCACTAAAGAATATCCAATGGAGTTAAAAAGCTTTGCTCTTACCCTAAATTTTTATTCTCCTAGAGCTTATTCATATGTCAGAAAAACATTTACTAAAATGCTTCCTCATCCAAGAACACTTCAAAAATGGTATCAAAAAGTCACATGCGAACCTGGATTTCAATCTGAATCAATTAAGGTCTTAAAACTGAAAGTAGCAGAACTAAAAGAAAAAGGAAAATCATGTATCTGCTCATTAATGATTGATGAAATGGCAATTCATAAAAAAATAGAATGGGATGGTGACAAGTTTTCAGGGTAGGTTGTGTTAATACAGTTAAGTACAATTATATATGTACACAATAGTGGAAAGTTTGTGTTTGTTTAATCAAAAAAAATTTAACTATAATTTCAGGTATGTTGATATTGGTTCTGAACTTCAAAGCGATTCTGAAGTTGAAGCAAAAGAAGCAATTGTGTTTTTGATTAATAGCTTAAACAATGTGTGGAAGCTACCAATAGGCTACTTTTTAATTAATGGAATCTCAGGAGTTCAAAAAAGTAACTTAGTAAAAATGTGTTTAAAAATATTAGAAGAAGCTGGCGTTACTATAACAAGTTTAACTTTTGATGGTGCTTCGGCAAATGTTAGTATGGCTAATCATCTCGGAGCTGATTTATCAGTTAACTCTACTTGTACATACTTTCCACATCCAGTTACAAAAAAACCAATTTTTATTTTCATGGATCCTCCGCACATGTTAAAACTTATAAGAAATACATTAGGTTTGCACAAAATAATGTTTGATAGTAATAATGAACCAATAAAATGGGATTTTATTGAAAAATTAGTAACTATTCAAGAAAAGGAAGGCCTTCATTTAGCGAAAAAATTACAAAGAGACATATAAATTGGTTTCAAGAAAAAATGAAAGTCAAGCTAGCTGCACAGACATTCAGTCAAAAAGTTGCAAATGCAATAGAATATTTACGAGAAAGTCAGCACTTGAAGGATTTTGAAGACAGCAAAGCAACAGAAAGATTCATTATTGCTATTAATAACATTTTTGACATCTTAAATAGCAGAAATTTGTTAGCAAAGAATTTCAAGTCTAGTTTACAACACTATAATAAAGAAACTATTTTCAAAAAAATAAAAGAATCAATAGAGTATTTAATAACACTTAAATGTGCTAAAAATGGAGAACCTCTGCATTTAAGTCAAAGTAAAACTGGTTTTATTGGGATGATTGTAAGCCTGAAATCATATATGGGAATATGGAATTATTATGTTCAAAATGGTAATTATAGTCTTAGGTATATTTCAGCTTATAAACTATCTCAAGACCATTTGGAAGTTTTTTTCAGTGCTTTAAGAAGCCATGGAGGATATAATAATAATCCCACAGCAAAACAGTTTCAAGCTGCCTACAAAAAATTGTTGATTCATACAAGTGTTTCAGGTTCTTCTCAGGCAAATTGTATTGAACAGGCACCATCAATAATTTTAGCAATGAGTTCTTCAAAAAATATTAAAATGAAAACAATTGATCATCAGCTTATTGAAGATTTTGATAAAGAAAAAATGTGTGATGACCATGAGTATGCTGTAAATAGTTTAAGTTATTCAAGAAGTTTATCATTATATGTTAGTGATGTTGTGGAATATATTGCTGGATTTGTTGTAAAAAAAATTAAAAAAGTTTTAGATTGTGACATTTGCTTAACCTTAATTCAATCACAAATCCCAACTTCAACATTAATTAAAAAAAAGAATTACAGTGACATTAAACTATGCTTGGTTCAACCCTCCAAAGATGTTATTCACATATGTTAAGTTGCAGAAAGCGAAATCAGAATTTTTAAGGAAGAAAAGAGGTTGTTTCAAAAACATTTAATAACAAAGTTAATTATTAATGTTCTAATCAGTGTTCGTAGCTCTATTTTTATTGAAAACAGAGAACATATGTTTGATAATGATGTTCAATCTAATCATTTGGTTAATTTAGTCAAAATGATAAGCTTTTATTATTGTAACGTTAGATTATACCACCAAGGAGATAATTTGAATAAAGATTGTAAGAAACTTCGAAATAAATTAACTAAAAGTATTTTATTTTGTGGTCAATAAATATATATATGAAACTTTTTTATATTTTTACTGTCTATTTAAATCGAGTGTTTTTAATTGAGTAAAAAATTTTAAAAAAAACAGAGTAATAAATGTTTTTATTCTTTAAAAGAAAGTATTCAAAATATTTTTAATATTTTTTTTTAATGGAAAAAAATTTCCTAAATATTTTGAACTAAAATCCTACATAAACAAAATCCTATTTTATACTAAAATCCTACATTATTTGCGTTTTTGCCACAAAGTGACCT
>NC_088921.1:68210000-68285000 GCF_038396675.1 Hydra vulgaris | reverse complement strand
GTACAAAATATAGTTATAAAAAAGTGTATGAATTTCAAGCAATCATAATCCATGGTTCTAATTATTCATGTGTCCAATAACTACACTTTTCAGTACATTTTTTGTTGAAATATATTTTTTTTGTAAAACAATGTGATTATTCATAAAATAAACACAATTGTTAAAGTAATAAAGAAATATCATTCAGTATGTCATTGAATTTCAATACGTGTTTTATTTATTATGTATGAAAGACCCACTTAAAGTTTAATAATACCTTAAGTGTCCAATAACTGTACTGTTTACTCTAATTTGGGATCTTGTCAGAAAGTGTTCTGTTACCACCCTTACATATCAAGCTAGGATAAGCTAAACAATTTGTTAAGACACTGAAGTCGCAGTTACTAGCTTTCCAGTATATATTCCATGTTTCATAAGTTATTAGATGCAAAACAAAAAGCTAGCGTTTTCATTGGACCGCAGATGCATTGCATATTGGAGTCAGAGGACTTATAAACTATTGTCTAGTTTGGAAAATATGACATGTGGTAATAAATAAGACTACAAAGATATAATGGAGAATTTGGTGACAACATATCACGCTCTTGGATGTTGAATGTCAATTGAGCTACACCTTTTGCACTCTCATCTAGATTTCTTCAGACCAAATTTGGGAGCAATATCTGAAGAGCATGGCTAGAGGTTTCACCAAGGTATTAAAGTCATAGTGAAGCATTACCAAGGGCAATGGGATGAAACTATGATGGGTGATACTGATAAGATATATGATAAGAGGAAGTCGCTGTCAGTCCTTTATTTTTCAAAAAATTAATGGTACCATTCCATTTAGCAAGTGAATAGTTACCACAGCTGATGTGCTGTCATTACATGCCTCAGTTATTTATTGATATTAACCTTTTATTCAGTTTTTTTTATCAGTTATTTTATAATATTAACCTTAATCATTATTGTATAGGGTATTTTTTGATAATTGCATGCAAATCTTTTAAGTACACAGAAACAGACATCAAATTTGTGTTCAGCACACTAAATTTTATATAGAATTGATGAAAAGTTCACATAACTGCAACTTTTATAAAATTTTGTTGAGCTGTGCTATATACAGGGCTCAAAATAAGTGCTGGACATCAGACATTGTTTGGCACTTGTCTGGTAAAAAACAACATCTTTCGGTCATTTTGTCTGACATATTTTATGTGCATTAATTTTCTAATCATTTTAGTTGTTCCTAAATTAGTTATAAATTCAGTATTGCATATAAACCATAAAGAAGGAGTTTCTCAACAACAGGCAGCTAAAAAGTTCAACTGTACTCAGCAACACATTAGCAAAACATTAAAAAAAAGAACAAATATTTAATCAAGAAAAAAAATGACAATTACAAAATGCTCTGACCAGCAAAAAGCAGCAGCTAGAACTAAGTGCAGTCGATTGTGTCAGAAATTTAAAAATCGTAAACAAATCATTGACGATGAGTCTTATTTCACGTTAAATCACTCCAGTATCAATGGAAATGATATATTTTATACTAGTGATGTAAAATCTACTCCATCTTTAGTTAAATATCAAACAAAACAAAAGTTTCAAAAGAAATTACTTCTATGGATTGCTTTTTCTGAAAATGGAATTTCTTAACCTTATTTTGTACCAATTGGACTGGCTGTAAATCAAAAAATCTATTTAAACAAATGTATTAAGAAGAGACTTATTCCATTCATTAATAAGTATCATTCAGATGGTGCATATGTATTCTGACCAGATTTAGCATCATCTCACTATGCAAAAACAGTAATCATGTACCTAAACAAGTAAAACATTCATTATGTTGAGAAAGCGGATAACCTTGCTGACTTGCCAGAATGTCGTCCTATCGAAAATTTTTGGAGTATTTTGAAAGGCCTTGTCTACAAGAATAATTGGCATGCAGAAAATCTTAAAAAATTAATGTATTTTCTTAATAAAATTGATGTTGAGCTCATACGGAGCCTAGCTCAGTCTATACCAGCCCTAGTTGATAAAGTCAAAAGAAATGTTTTAATTGAGAACAACTGATTATATATTTAAAAACTAGAATAAAAATTCTTTCTAGAACATTTTTCCTTTTTGTTTTATCTTACTTCTTTAAAGAGATATGTGTCTTTAAATCCAGTCTAGTTTTTTAGTTGTCACCCGTTATTAGTAAACATTGAGTGTAAATTTATCACTGTTACTAAGGAGCAAATTAAACAATCAGGAATGAAATAGGCTAAAGCCATTTCAAGATTTTAAAAGTATATTACCGCAATCATTAATTTTTATATTCCTGGGTCAAAGTTTTTATGAATTTTACAACTTTAAAATTGTATTTTGCAGACCACAAGTATCACCACGAAATGCTTGTTTTTAAAACTTCTTTATTTATATACACTTTTAAAGCTGAATAAAATAGTTTGTTTTTTTTTCACTTTTTTTTTTTGCTGAGTGTAGAAAAACGAGCTGTTATTGTGGCATTACACAATAACAAAGTTAGTCAACACAAAAAATTGGTTCAAAAACCAATGTTTCTCAAAATGCAGTTATGGGAATGTTGCAAAGAAAGCACAAAACTGGCTGTAATCAGAGTCATTACTCTGGGAGGCTTATAGCAGCATCAAGTCACGAAGACAAATTAATTTGTGTTTAAAGTAAAACATACTCGCACTGCAACTAAAACTTGTAAAGAACTTAACTCTACTAAAACATAGGTATCTTTTTGAACGGAAAAACAATGCCTTTGCTTTTACCCTTTGAAAGTCAAAACTGTTAAAAAACCAATACTAAACATACTTAACAAAGAGATTGAGATAAATTTAAAAAAATAACACAATATGAACAAACAAACAACAATTTAACAATGGTTTAAAGTCTTGTTCACTGACAAATCAAATTTCCACATTTTTGGAGGAAATCTTTGACAATATGTTTGTCATTTAATTGGAGAATGCATAAAATAATGCATGATTCAACCAGTCAAACATGGATGAAGGTCAGTCATAGTCTGGGGATGCTTTGCTGGAAACAAAGCTAGTGAACTTGTGCTAACCATAGTTAAAAAAAATATACCACAGCAGAAAACATACATTTCTGTTATGAAAAACAAAAAGAGCTAAAATATATGAAATGACCAACTCAGTTGCCTGATTTAAACCTGATTGAATTGTTGTGTGATGGGAATGTGAGATAGATGCAACCAACCAATCACTAAACACCTTGAAATATTCATACAAACATGTTCAAATCAATTATAAACTGAATCATTGGAGAAATTGATTTTAAGGATGCACAGGGTATATACTGCTGTTATAAGCAAACATAGAATACTTTGAAGAATGAAAAATTAAAAAAATATATACTAGAAAATTTTTTTAAATGTCACCCTATTTTGTTGAAAGAATGATTATTTTTTTGTAAAAAATATGAATAAATACCCATAATAAAAAAAAACTTTGTTTTTCATACTATTAAATTAATTAAATATTACAAAAGAATCATTTCATTATCACTGAGCAATAACTCTGCAAAGAAAAAACTCAACAAAATCGTGGGTAATATGTTGAACCAGACTGATCTACAAACAGCAAAGTAATATGATTAGGCATGGCATTAAATGTGCCACAACATATCCACACAGCCATGTGTGTTTGTATGCACAATTTTAATTTTAAAAATATGCTGCTGCAAGTTACCCTTTCCTTTTGTATATACAATTTTTCTACTTGAGATTTTGTTACAGTTTATTATATGAAGAAAGTAAAATACATAATTTTTTTTTTTAAGCATGTTCAATAATATGAATTTTTACTCTCATATGAATTTCAGTAAGTTTATCCATAAAAATACTGCAATGAGTTTATTTAGGTAAAAAAAGATCAGTAAGCAAGGGCCCAACAAGTTCAGGGCCCACAAAGGACTAAAAACAGCCAGTATGTGTATATATATTTTTTGTAAAGCAAACTGAACTAATTTTGATACCACCCTCTGGTTGTACTTAATTTGTTTTTCTGCACAGCAACATTGTTAATCAAGGTTTGCATTTTAAAGATATAAAATTAAAAGAATGAATGTAACAAATAATTTAAATCTATTTTTTTAATTGCAATTACTTTCTTAAATATGTAAATTATTTGTTCTTTTGTGAGTTGTAATTGTCTTTTGTTGTGTAGAAAATAATTTTTTTGTGTGTGTAAAAAATATGTAGTATAAAGAGTTGATACAAACTATTTGATTAAAGAGATAAATGAACCATTAGGTTATAAAAACACCATAAAATAATAACTAATACAGAGGGGTATACCACATATTTGCAGATTTGTATTTTGATGTGTATACTTACTAGATGATTATATACATACATATATATATATATATATATATATATATATATATATATATATATATATATGTATATATATATATATATATATATATATATATATATATATATATATATATATATATATATATATATATATATATATATATATATATATATATATATATATATATATATATATATATATATATATATATATATATATATACAGTCCCATGACAATTTATTAGTGCCACCAATATTTTTTTCATATTTTCTTATACAACTTGAATTTAACAATTGAAAAGCAATGTAATATATTTTAAATGTATTATTTATAAGAAGTCAATTATGTATAAAGTTAATTTCTTCAGATTTTTTTTTACTATTGGCATTCCTGACATTTCTGGAAGCCATCTTGTCACGACACTATTACTCAACTGTCATCTTTACAAGCACGTGATTGTTTTTCTCTGTTTATTTTATCATTTTTTTTTTAGAATTCTGAAGAAGTAAGTGCAATATTTAGTTTTTATTTGTTTTAGTAATATAATTTAATTTTGTAAATAAAGATTTTCTAATATTATTATTACAGAAAGGTCATTTTTGATAATGTTACAACTCTAACCTCAAAAATCTTGTATTTTTTAGTAATGGGTAAAAAAGGAGATCTTTCACCAACAAAAATTAGATTTATAAAAGCATTGATAAATGAAAAAACACTTTCACAGCGTGAAATTCCTAAAAAATGTGGTATTTCAGTACAGAGAGTTGTCAAAAAATTGGATATGGGTTATAACTGTTCACCGAAAAGGAAAGATAAATGTGGTAAAAAAAAAAATTAGACTCCACGTGGTGAAAGAACATTGTCGAAAGTAATAAAGGAGGATAGGACTGCTACTAATTCTTTCATAAAAAATAAATTACAAGCCTCTGGAATTCAAATGTCTACCAGAACATTGCAGAGAAGACTCAATGATCTCAGTTATAATAGTAGACAGCCAGTAAAAAAGCCAAAGTTAACAATCAAAATGAAAGAAAAAAGATTGAAATGGACTCTGAAGTATAAAAACTTTACAGTAGAAGATTAGAAACAGTTTTGCGTTTAAATTATTTTAATATTTTTATATGAAAACACACATAGAATGAAAAATTATAAAACAATATTTTATTTCAGGTTTGCTTTAGTGATGAGAGCACATTCCAAGTGATGACAAACAAAGCTCAGTATGTTCGCCGTAAAATATCGGAAAAATATCACGAAGACTGTGTTATAAAAACTGCGAAACATCCAACTTCTGTCAATATTTGGTCCGTGATAAGCGGAAAAGGTTTGGGTTGACTCTACGTTGTAGAGGGCATTATGAGGCAAGACCAGTATCAAGATATCTTGCAACATCGATTGTTACCACAATTAAGGGATTGGTTTGGTGAAATGGAGAAATTTATATTTATGCAAGATGGTGCCCCTAGCCATACTGCAAAATCTATAAAAAAGTTCCTCTCAGAAAAAAAAGTTCCATTATTGGATTGGTCAGGTAACTCACCAGACGTCAATCCAATAGAAAATGTTTGGGAACTCCTAAAGAGAAAAATTTCAAATGAAAATATCACAAACAAAATTAATTTGATTGAAAAAAATTATGTATTATTGGAACCACGATATAAATTTAAAACAAATGTAATTAAAATGTGTTGAAAGCATGCCTCGATGCGTTCAAGCAATTATTGATGCCAAAGGCGGGCTCACAAAATATTTACATAATGTGTGTCTATCATTAGGTTTATTAATTTTTGTCGTTATTATATAGATTTATTTGGTTTTATTGTGTATATAAATGTCATTCAATTAAAAAAGTATTTGAATACATTTTATTTGTTTACTGCATTTTATAACCCCAAGAAATCATTAATACAGAAAAAAAGTAGGTGGCACTAATAAATTGTCATGGGATGTATATATATATATATATATATATATATATATATATATATATATATATATATATATATATATATATATATATATATATATATATATATATATATATATATATATATATATATATATATATATATATATATATATATATATATATATGTATATGTATATGTATATATATATTAGGATATAGTAGAAAATCACTTAACAATAACTTAGAGAAATAGATATAGTAGAAAATCACTTAACAAAATTTTTTACTAATATATAATTGCTCTGTTATAAAGTAATTTTCTACTAATATATAATTGCTCTGTTCTCTTAAGAAAATTGAGCACTCTATTGTGTAGAATACATTTTAAAGTTGTTTAAAAATATATATATATATATATATATATATACATATATATATATATATATATATATATATATATATATATATATATATATATATATATATATATATATATATATATATATATATATATATATATATATGTGTGTGTATATATATGGTAATAATCAAAGAAACTGTTGAGTTTGAGTAAACCAGCAGTTCTTGTGATGAATGATGGTTGGGGGGACTGATGGACTCAGCTAAGCCTGCTCTAAAATTAAAAGGCGACACAAAAGGCAATTTAAATCTGACAAAGACATATTTGTTCCACCTGATATTCTCAAGAATCGAAACGTTATTGCCTGGAGTGTGAGGAATAACATTAGTAAAACTAGGATGATTTCATTTGTACATTTGATGAAATCACGCTGCGGAAGAGATTTTTTTTTTTTAAACATCTTCGCTTCCAACAAGGCTGCAAGCAGCCACTAATTAAAGTTGGAAGTTACTGAAAGAAAAAAGATGAAGATTGTAGAGCAAGATAACGATTGACGGATGACTTAAAAGATTGCAAATTATATGAATCAGGAAAGCAAGATAAAGGAAGCGATTTCCAAAGAGCTGATGTTCGAGGAAAAAAACTAGACGAATAAGCGTTTTTGGAGCACTTAGGAACAGTCACAGAAAAAGGATGACACTTAATTGAATGACGAGTAACACGAGAATGAATTATAGTAGATGGCACAAGAGACGCTAGCTCTTTAGAGCAGTGCCCGTTATAGTATTTGTAGAAAAGAGAAAGAGAAGCAACATTACGACGATGTGATAATGGTTGGAGGTTGGCTGCAAGAGCAGGTCCAACAATGTTTACAATGCGTTTTTGCACCTTGTCTAAAAGAGAAAGGGCATCATTAGAAGATCCGCCCCAGATATGGCAACAGTATTCCATAAAAGTCCGGATTTGAGATTTATAGAGATAGAGAATAGAATCCCAAGTAAGAAAGTGACGAGCTCGATAAAGAGATGCAACCTTAGCAGATGCTAATATTGCAACTGATTTGATATATGGTTTCCGAGAAAGATTGGAAGTAAGAGTTAATCCTAGAAGATGAAGAGTAGGTGACTCATCGAGTACATCACCGTTCACAAATATAGGAAGATCTAAACTATTGCGATAACGATTGGCTGAAAAAAATTGAGTTTTATCTGAATTAAAGTTCACCAGCCACTGTGAGCCCCATGCTGTAGCAGAAGTGAGATCCTTTTCAAGCTCAAATGCCCCCTCCAAGCAATCAGAGGGTGATGGTTTCTTATCACGACAAGAATAAATGGTAGTATCATCAGCAAACAATGCCACCTTAGATGTGAGAATATCTGGAAGATCATTAATGTAAATTAAAAAGAGTATAGGGCCAAGGATAGAACCTTGAGGAACCCCTGACGTTACAGAATAAGAAGAAGAGTGTTGTCTATCGAGGACAACTTTTATGCTACGATTGGAAAGGAACGATTCAATGATCTTAAAGATGTTGCCGGATACACCATAAGAAGAAAGCTTATGGAGAAGACCAGCATGCCAAACTTTATCAAAAGCTTTTGAAATATCAAGAGCGATGGCCTTAACCTCTCCACCTTTATCTAATGCACAATAAAACCTGTCAGTTATTACTGTTAGCAAATCAGCTGTAGAACGAGAAGATCGAAATCCATATTGATGGTCAGAAAGTAAGTTATTAGATTCAAGATGAGAAATTAAGTGTTTGTTAATTAAAGATTCAAAAACCTTACTTATAATAGGAAGAAGACTAATGGGACGGTAGTTAGACGAATCGGATCGCTCTCCAGAATTTTTGAAAATAGGGATAACACATGCCGCTTTCCAGCAGGCTGGAAAGCAAGACTCTGATAAGCACTTGTTGAATAGTTTTGAGAGTATAGACGACAGCTCCGGAGATCACTTCTGCAAGACAATAGCAGGTATGTTGTCCGGGCCACAAGCTGTAAAATAGTCTCGGCAGGATATCACTTTAGATACAGAAGCTGGAGTGATACGAATGTCAAGCAATGGATCAACCTGTTTGTTGGCAATATCAGGTAGAACGCAACTAGTGGAATCAAGAGATAATATTGATGAAAAGTTTTTAGCAAACAATCGGCTTTGTCTTTAGGTGAGGTGACAAAGTCTAAACCATACAAGAGAGGTGGAATCATAGATTTGCCCTTATTATTGATATTATTAAAGATTCTCCAGAAGTCACGAGAGCCTAATTTTTGAGATGAGATACAAGATTTCATGAACTGAGAATAACGGGTTTTGGCGTTAGACAAAACCTTTTTACAATTCTTTTTAGCAGTAATAAACAGACGTCTGTTTTCTGGAGAATTGTTTTGCTGATAAATATGGAAGTAACGGTTTCGATTGGCAATCGCAGCAGCACAGTGTAAAGAAAACCATGGAGGAGAGTTAGGCTTGACCTGGAATCGTCGAGAGGGAATAAAAGATTCCATGCCAGCCTGAATCCTGGAAGTTACGTAAGAAGCAAATTTGTCGACAGGAAGACAAAAGATTTCTACCCAAGGGCCATCACGAAGAAAATCACGGAAAGAATCCCAGTCAGCTTTACTGTAGTTGTAAGAGGTATGATAATAGGAGGATTCAGGTGATGAAGAAGAACGAGATATTATTTTTAGAGAGATCAAACTGTGATCAGAAGCACCTAAGATCGAATGTGGAGAAACTGAGCACTGACTAGGATCAGAAACAAGACATAAGTCCAGTAGAGAAGGTAAATGATTCGGGTTGTCTGGAAAGCGAGTTGGAAAGTTGACTATTTGAGTTAGGGATTGAGAAAGGCAAAAGTTGTGGGCTTTAATGCCTGCCGAATCACTGACACTAGAGCCAAGCCATTCAGAGTGGTGAGCATTAAAGTCACCAACAACAACTATATTAGCTGATGGATAAAGAGAGAGGGCTTGGTCAATATGATCAGAAATAACGTCAAAAAGTGTGCTGTCTTGAGATGAAGGAGAGCGATATAGAACAAAGAGAAAGGCAATAGAGTGAAGTGGTGCTAAACGAAAGCACATAAAAGAATTGTCTGTGGATTCAAACCTAGTTACACGACAAATGGGTGAATTCTTACGAATGTAAATGCCGAGGCCAAGCATGTGACTATTGGAGTCTTTACGAATTAGAGGAAGATAACCATCAACACTAAGATCACAAGATGAGACAGCCAAACTCAAATTAGTCTCACAAAGAGCAAGTAGGTCTGGTGAACTTTGCAAGAGATAAGACTCAACAGAAGAAAAGTTACTTCAAAGACCACGAATATTAGTGAATGATAGGTTTAGAGAACTTGGTCATGATGATGGTTTTTTGTGTTTTATAGTTTTTGGTACTTTATTCATTTTAAATTAGATTGAAGAACTTGACTCAAAGCATAGATAGTACTCAGAACACTATTTAATAGCCCAAGCAATTGCCTCATTACTACTAATAAACCCTAAGCCGTAACAAAGGGCTCCAAATGTGGCCTCCGCAATGCACACCAAAAGTACAAAACAGGGACACTATCCATGCGCAACATGGCACTGTTAAATACTTTGATATTTTTCAGCTGTTGATGGAATCAGCCTCTCTGAGAGCTACCACAGAGTTTGGGAAACCTGACTACCAGCCGGCATCAGAACCATAAAACTGAGTTTTAGAGCTGTACCCTCATTTGGAGATAATAGAATGAGTTGCCTAGTCATAAAAACAGAGACACAAGCAAAACCCATGCATTGAGTCAAGAAGATCCAGCATTCAACATCCTAAACTGGAAACAATGTATTAAAATACATCTGCGCCAGCCTAATAGATGAAGAAGGGGTGCGAGGCTGGTCAACAGATAGAATCTGTTTACCCCTTAAGTCTTTGTCTAGGAGGCCTTTGTCTAGGAGGCCTTCAAGACAGTAGCTGGGTGCATTTAACATCTGCCCAAGATGAGTATTTTTATCGAGACACCATCTCTAGCCTTTACTCAACTAAGAGCCCCAATGCAGGGGGTGTTTTAAATCGGAGTTGGCATCTCCTAGCCTTTGCCTAAAAAGGCGTATCTTACAAGGCAGCAGGACATGAAGCAGATTGTACTAGGTTACATGTTACCAGTAGCAGGATAACCTGATCTGACTAAAATGTTTCATTGATAGGCAAAAACTTGAAATTTAAAAAAGATGTTTGGTATTTATAATTCACATGTTTCATTCATACGCAAAAAAGATGTTTTGGCATTTATAATTCACATGTTTTATTCGCAAAAACTGGAAAAAATTTAAGAAAAAACTAAAATCAAGACATTATCAACACAAAAAATTCAAAAACAAAAAAAACCTGCACAATAATGTGGCTTTGACAAAAAAGCATTCATTTGCTTTTTGTAATTTTACTACTTCACAAACTATATAGTCCTAAAAGTTTATGTTGTTTATAGTCCTACAAGTTTATAGTCCTATACTACATAGTCTAAAACTATAACTAAGTCCTAAAAGTCTATACTATATAGTCTATATACAGTCTATATATATATAAATATATATAGACTATATATATATAGTCTATATAGTCTATATATATATAAAAGACTATACATATATAGTCTATATAGTCTATATATATATAAAAGTCTATACTATATAGTCTATACTATATAGTCTAAAACTATAACTAAGTCCTAAAAACTATAATTATGTCCTAAAACTATAACTAAGTCCTAAAAGTTTATAGTCCTATACTATATAGTCTAAAACTATATAGTCCTAAAAGTTTGTTGTTTATAGTATAAAAGTTATATTGTTTATAGTTATATAGTCCTAAAAGTTTATGATGTTTCAAAGATAAATCTAAGTTCCAGCTCAGCCCATCGATATAGAGCATTTATCGATATTCAACAAACAAATAAAAGACAAATGGAATCTATCTCCAAAAATGGTGGTACCCTGGGACGAAAAACTCACCAATGATTGTCTAACTGTTTTAGTATCCGGAGTCAATGGAACTAAACTTCTTGGTGTACCACCCCTTCCAAGTTCAACCACAAAAGCTGATCTGAAACATGGAAACATTGTCTCTGTTGCAACAAAAAATTTACTTGTTGATTGGAAATGCGACAAAAACATCATAGGCATGGTCTTTGACACAACATCCTTAATTATAGGTTAGGTTTTAACAATTTTAACAAGTTTTAACAAAGCAATTATTTATCAAATTTTGTGATATACTAATAGTTTATTAAATTTCAAATTAACAATTCATTTTTGCACTAACTATAGGATTACAAATACTGTGGAGGTTTTAAGTAATGGACTAATCGTAAGGCTTTTAGGCATAGTTTTATTAAAGAATTATTTGATTTACTCTTTACATTACAGGACAGCACACTGCAGCATGTTTCTGCCTACAGAGAGAGCTAGATCGCTTCTTGTGGTTTGCATGCTGCAGACATGTAGGAGAAGTCATACTTAGCGAATGTTGGGATTTATTGAATATAGAGGCTTTATCTGGTCCAAATATTCAACTTTTTACAAGCTAAGACTAATGCTTTTACAACATCATTGAACAAAAAAAATTTTTTAATTGATTAAATATACTCAAGTGACTTAAAAGTGACTTAAATAGACTTAAGTGGCTTACTCTAACAAAATGATTATAAATTGTTGCAGATTTAAAAAACACAACTTGTAACTTCCACCAGTTAATAAAGCAAACTTTTACTATCCTGAACTTTCTAGAGCAACTGAGAAGGAACAAGAAAGCTTAACAAATTGCTTCCATGAATTCCTAGTGTTAGGTTTCACTCAAGGGGATCAGCAAGAACTTATTGAACTCAGCCTGTTATTGATTACAAAAGGATCCGAACCTCAGAAGTTTAGCATGAAGCACCCTGGAGCTTTGCAATAAGCAAGATGGATGGCAAAACTTCTGTACACTACAATAGTCCTATTGTCCAGGAAAGATAATTGAGCAGTTAACCAATTCAGAAGTTGCAACCAAAAATCAAATCAAGAAATTAGAATGTTTCTGTGTGTTTCCTATAAGTTTGCTATATGTGCAATGGTGGATTAAATGCCCACTTGCAGCTGATGTCCCAGTCAACAATTTGATTTTAGTCAAGAAACTAAAACAGTTTGCATACCATGATTCTATAATTGCTGAAAAGGGAATAAAAGCTCTTAGCAGATATAGTTGGCATATGAATGAAGAGCTTGTTCCATTGGCTCTTTTCTTACAAATGGTATCTGACAAAGACAAAAAGAATATGAGGCTGCGGCTCCTCCAATTTGAAAGTGCTGAAGTACTACAGATTGTGTAGGAGCATCCTTCAGCAAACCAAACCTTAAGCCAATTTTAGAGGAGATAAAGTCAATGAGTGATTTGATTGGCCCTGGATGAATAAGGTTTTTTCCAACACCAGCCAATAAATAGACAAAATGGATGACTTTCTTATAGAGAAAATTGCTCAAAGTCTTCAAGTGGTCAATGAAGCTGCTGAAAAAGGAGTAATGCTATGTTATGATTTCTTAGGTGTAACAAAAGACAAAGAAAGGTTTCAAGATATATTCCAAGTAGTTAAAAGTTCAGAAAAAAAGTTTCAGATTAGTACAAACTATTATCATGTTCCAAAGAGAAATCCAAGTTCCACTTAGCACTGGATGATGATTGATGATTAAATATACAAATGAGGCTACAATTTTTATAATAATTAATAAACATTGTGAACATGATATTACATAATTGGATGAAAAATGTTGTTTTTTATCCTTAAAGTTATATTTTAGTCTAAAAAGATGTAAATTCAATAATTTAATGTAATATTCAATTTGATTGTGCTGGCTCAATTTTTTGAAAACAATAAAAAAATATATATTTCTACTGTATACAAGATGAAACCCAGTTGCAAAATTTTGAACAGTGATTTTGCAAAAAGTTAAGGTGGCTAGGACACCCTAGTATAAATATATGTATATAGTTAATTCCCAACAGTTCAAACTTCCAAGGGACCAAGGAAATGGTTCAACTTTAGAATATTAGTTCAAGTTATTCTTTATTTAATGGTAAAGTATAAACAATAAATATAAATCATTACACTAATACAAGCATGAACTATGTTTCACTGAAAGAAGTTACATTTTGTATTCATGATGTACACTCTAAGATAACATTCAAAAAAGTTGATCAACAAATGACTTTATTTGGTAATAAAATTGCTCAAAGCTAACAGACTTTTATTAAGAAATTCATTAAAACTGAAAAAAATTTTTTTTTTTTTTATAATTTATTATGATTTATTTTTCAACAGTTTTATTATATTATTATTTTATGTCTGATAACAATCTATTTTATTCAGATCTAAATACAACAAAAAAAAAAGAGAAAAAATTAGGTTACTGTTATTTATTTTTATATAGAATGGCTTCTTAAAAAAATTTTTTATCAAGTCATTTTGATTTCTTCATTTGCCATACAAAAAGTTCAAGTTATTCGGAAAAATTTGCTGAAAGGGGACAAAAAAATGGTTCAACTTAAGTTCGAATTATCCAAGACTCAATTTATCCAGAGAATTTTAATAGTAATCAATTATATTTCAAGGGACCAAATAAAATAATTTCAGATAACAAAAGTTTGAGTCAACCATTGTGCTACTTACCAAGATTTTACTGTACATATATATAATATAAATTTAATAATAAAACTAACTATATATATATATATATATATATATATATATATATATATATATATATATATATATATATATATATATATATATATATATATATATTTATGTATATGTATATACATGTATATATTATATATTACTAATATATATATAATATAAATATAATAACAAAAGTCAAATAAGTTGTTGATAGCAACTAAATCGTTGATAGCAACTAGCTGTTGATAGCAACTAGTTAAATTTACCATTTGATGATTTAATAATTAATAGTTAAATTGACTATATGAAACATTTAAGGAACTTTTAATTATATGTTAGTTGTATTCAAACTCTTTTTAGACTAACTTTATATTTGAAATATTAAAATTTATGTAATTATTTACAAAAACATTTTTTGTAAATTTTATAAATATTATTTGTTATATACTATAAATATTACATTATATATTATTATTTTTACTACAATAAATAAAAATAATAATTTATTTTCATTTATTGTGATATATATTAAATTGTATTTAATAACTAATTGTTTGAAGAACATGTTGTTTTATTATTACAAATTGTTTGAAGAACAATTGTTTGAAGAACATGTTTGAATAACAATTGTTTGAAGAACATGTTGTTTGAAGAACAAATTGTTTGAAGAACATGTTGTTTTATTAAAATAACAATTTTTTTTAAGATTTCATTTAAAAAAAAAAGTTTTTAATTTTACAAAATTTTCTTTCAAAAGATTTTAACTTTCAAAAGATTTCATTTTTTAAAAAGAAAAGTTTTCCTCTATTTTTTGTGCCAATTTAAAGAGTAAAAAATTTAAAGAGTAAAAAATTTAAAAAGTAAAAAACTTACCAAAAAAAAAAAATTAAGTAAAAAAATTACCCCTTTTATTGATGGTATATACCATAACAACATTCCAATAACAAATCCTCCTAACAATCCAATCACAGTTTCCAAAGGGCCACGAAAAATATTAAATAGTAAATTACCTATTAATATATATAAAAATAATACAACCTAAAACAAAACTAATATATAATAAACAATTAATGCATAAAATATTAATTTATTATTATAAACAATTAAAATATTAATTTTTTATTAGATTTATATCTAATGTTATTATATAATTTATTAAAAAAAAATTAACTTATTAAATATTTATAAAAACTTATCAATTTCATTTACCATCTGAAAATGCAACACCATAAAACACACCAAACAAGCTTATAGCAAGTACATCATCACATGATGTTGCAGCTACCACAAGTGTTGGCACTCCTTTTTGTATGCCATAGCCTTTTTCTTGTAAAACTAATACTTGTGGAACAACAACAGCAGGTGAACCAGCACCCAAGATGAAACTAAATGTTTTGTAAACAATTTAATTAATAAATTACTTTATCTACACTTTTTTTATCTTAATAATTATTGTAAGAACATCTTGAATTTTTTTATCTCTATATTAGATAACATAATTTGGGAGATTTTTTATTTTAATTATATAAATATAATTTAGAACATTTTTATTACTCTATTTTACTACCTTTTTTTTAGTACAAAAACTATGAAATAACTTTTTCTTATGCAAAATAATATTAGTAATAAATGATAAAATTATTTAAAAAAAAATCAAATCTAGAAAACTTTTATCAATTTAAAAATTTCTTACCCTAGCTGAAAACCCCATAACCATGGCATGCCCAATATAAAATAAGCAGAAATAGCGATTGTGACTGCTTCAGTAAGACAAGGAGTAAAAGCCAGTCTTGAAACAGTGTACTTTAGTTTTTTTAAAGCTTGAATGTCCAAGCCTAATCCTGAACGCATTAAAATAACAGCCAATGCAACACTTCGTAAATTTGAAGACCATTGTGGATTAATATCTTTAGCAAAATCAATTTTAGGAACATTTCTTAAAATAAATCCAACAACCAGCATCCCAAAAATGGGAGGCACTGAAAACAGATTCAATAAAAAACCTGCCGATGATGTGCAAATCAGCAAAGTATATATAGCAAATATATTTCCTCCAGGCAAAGCACTTTTTCCTGTCATAGCATACAATGTACCCCAAATAACAGAGCATAAAAGTATTATGGTAAAAAACTTTGCAGGCTTTCCACGAGGCGGTAAACATTTTTTAAGAGTCTTGGGGACTTTAATAAATCCTTTAACAGGTTTCTTTAAAGACTCATCTGAAACAGAATCATTTTCAAAATTTGCCTTTGTTTTAAAACCATTATCAACCAGTAACAACTTAGTTTCCGCAGTATTTTTACACGAATCAATTACATCATTATTAGATTCTGCCATGTCTACTTTTTTAAAAAAAAACATAATATAAAAAACAAAAACTAGTTATAAAATAAAATTCACAATTCACAAAAAACATTCATAATTCAAAAAACGTTATTGCCCACATCTCTATATAAAAAATTTTTTCTAATAAAGTAAATGGTAGTAAGCTTTATGTGTGAGAGATCTAAACTCTGACTTAATTTTGCTGATAGTACCACCCTCAACTTATTCTTCAAATGAATCAAGATTTGTTTTAGAAGATTTTTAGGAGTGTTAAAAAAATGTTTAAGAACAAAGTTCCACCCTTATCCTACTCTTATCATATTTTCCCTATACTCTTAGCCTTAAACATATCAAGATAAAAAGAATGAAAAAGTAAAATTTGAAAAAATTAAAAAAATATATAGCTTATTATTTTTCTATTATTATACTTTTTACAACTTTAAAGACAAATATAAATAATAGAAAATAAAAAGTTAGATCATTTTCATATTCTTTATGGATTCAACAACAAAGTTCAAATTGTTCATTGTAATAAGACCTTCTTTTTTCGCTAATTCATCAACTTCAAACGATCGACTGTCAAAGGAAGAAGCTAAATCATGGTTGTTCTTACTAAGTCTAAATAGGGGAAAAATGCGTTTGTGTGTATATATACACATATATATATATATATATATATATATATATATATATATATATATATATATATATATATATATATATATATATATATATATATATATATATATATATATATATATTTATATACACAAATACAAAAAAAAAAAAACATATATATATACATATATATGTATATACACAAGTTAGTAAAAGCAGTTATCTAATTTAAATTATATTTATATACACAAATACAAAAAAAAAAAAAAAAACATATATATATATATATATATATATATATATATATATATATATATATATATATATATATATACACACACATATATATGTATATACACAAATTAGTAAAAGCAGTTATCTAATATAAATTAAAACAAGAATTTTTAGTTTTTGTAATAAATAGTAGTTGATTTATACAGGAATAAAAAAAACCAACAATAAAAACTTACAATTTTAATAAAATTAGCCCAATATTATGCCACTGTTTTGGTTTCAAAACAATGTTTTTACTAGTAAATCTAAAATAAAGATAATAGCTAAAAAAAAAAAGAGGTCAAACACAAAAAAAGAGAATATTAGATGTTAAAAATTAGGCAACATAAAGTTTAAAAGTGAGTTTATAAAACGTTTATACCTATTAGTTGTAACTATTCTTAATAAAAATGATAATAAATAATACATTTAAATTAAATTTAAACTTTTCAATTAAAATGATTACATAACTCTTTCTGAAACATTTTTCTAATTAAGAGTAAAAACAATAATTAAGAGTAAAAAATAGAGCTATATATAATTACATTTTATTTAAATGAATAAAAACGATTAGCGGGACTTAAAGTTTCATGCCAGAAGGCAATCATCAGCTGTTAATACAAACAAAAAATGTAAACAAATTGTTTAATCTACGTAAAAAACAAATCTACGTAAAAAACAAATCAAAAAACAAAAAACAAAAAGCTGTTATTGTTTACTAGTCCCTTATGTCAAATAAAGATAATAAGAATTTTTTTGAATGTCAATACTGAGATACAATTTTCTTATTCAGCAGGTTTTTTCCATTATGTGATAAAATAGCATATTTTTGGTTGAGAAAAAGGTGGCATACTTTTGTTGTTAGATTGTAAGGTTTGCAACGTTTGACAATTTTCCATTCTATAATAGGCTTTATGTTTTGGTCTTTTAAGCTTCATATTTCCTTAGAAAGTTCTGTGTCATTTCTATACTTAACTGATGCAAATGATTTGAGATGGTTTGCATATCTTAATTTGAATGGCGTATTACTAATGCCAAAATATACTTTTTTATTACGACCATGATGACTGGAACTTATAGTTGCTTGGTAGACAATATTGTTAGATAAACATTGATTGTTTAAAGGGCAAAATGCTTTATCTACGCAGTTACATTTGTTGGTTTTTAATTGATTTTTGTTGTGCAAAATTTTGAAATTATGCAAACTTATAATTTTAGGTTAGGCATGCAACTGTAGCTAATCTTAATAGAATTTTGGTTGAATACTTTATGTAGCTTGTGGCCGGCTGGAAAATGTCAATAAGGGCTAGAAAACCGTTTCCTATTTTTGTATTGATGTTTAAGTTGAATGGAAGGTTATATCAAATAATATTATGTTTACGATGCCTTTTTTGTTGATTTTGATTTGAGATTAATTGTGGTTGGTAAGTAATGTTTGATTTGTATCCTGATTTTTTTAAAGCCTCTTCATATGGTGGAATAGCCTTTTTGAAGAATATTTCATTAATTGACATGGAAGATAATCTTTGTTTAATATTGTGAGGGATTGCTTCTTTTATTATGCTTGGAGGGGGTTAGAATTAGAGTAGATTTACCTTATTTGATTATCAGGTTTAAAATATGGTTGAAACGTATTGTTATTTAGATTTAACATAACATCAATGTAGTTAACAATTTTTAAATTAGATTGAATGGTGATTTGAAGATTGTTTCTTTTAAAAATGTGTTATATGCTTTTTGATTTTATCCACTTGCTGACTGATTATGTTCTTAAATAAGACAAGACCTTCTTCACGATATAGACCGAAATCTTCTTTATTATAATGCTGTGAAATTTGACAGCATGAAAATACCTATTAATTTGCAAACTTCAGCACCATCAAATGCTCGAACAATTCACCTCTGACACAGTGAAAAATGACACAGAACTTTCTAAGGAAATATGAAGCTTAAAAGACCAAAACATAAAGCCTATTATAGAATGGAAAACTGTCAAATGTTGCAAACCTTACAATCTAACAACAAAAATATGCCACCTTTGTCTCTACGAAAAATATGCTATTTTATCACAAAATGGAAAAAACCTACTGAATAAAAATAAATGAAACTGATAGATCTTTCTATATTTATGAACCTTAATGTGTTCAATAAGTCATCTGCCCTTCATCTTCTAGGATTAACTCTTACTTTTAACCTTTCTTGGAAACCATACATCAAATCTATTATAAAATTAGCATCTGCTAAGGTTGCATCTCTGTATCATGCTTGATACTTTCTTGCTTCGAATTCTATTCTTTATCTATATAAATCTCAAATTCATCTTTGTATGGAATACTGTTGCCATATCTGGGGCGGATCTTCCAATAATGCCATTTCTCTTTTAAACAAGGTTCAAAAACGCATTGTAACATAGTTAGACCTGCTCTTGCAGCCAATCTCCAACCATTTTCACATCGTCATAATGTTGCTTCTCTTTCTCTTTTCTATAAATACTATTATGGGCACTGCTCTAAAGAGCTAGCGCCTTCTGTGCTATCTACTAAAATTCATTACCTTGTCACTCGTCATTCAATTAAGTCTCATCTTTTTACTGTGACTATTCCTAAGTGTTCCAAAAATGCTTATTTGTCTAGTTTTGTTCCCAAAAACATTAGTTATTTGGAATTCGCTTCTTGTTTTTCTGATTCATTTAATTTGCAATCTTTTAAGTTGCCTGTTAATTGTTATCTTGCTCTAAAAACTTTATTTTTTTTCTCTCAAATAACTTTCAACTCTAATGGTGATTGCTTGCAGCCTTGTTGGAAGTGAAGATGTTGAATATATATATATATATATTTATATATATATATATATATATATATATATATATATATATATATATATATATATATATATATATATATATATATATATATATATATATATATATATATATATATATATATATATATATATATATATATACTTTTACTTGGTCATTTTTAAGTTTACCTGTAAAATGTAGAGTTTATGTTTGTTTGTTTTTTTAAATTGATTTTCAAGACCAGAAAAAGTTTAGAAAACATTTTTTTATGATTATTATTTGATAGATTGCCTGCCCAAACTAAACCCTCAGTCAATGCAACAACACTTCCTTGTACCAGAAAGGCTACCAGATAGTTGATGTAGCAACACTTCGCGCATGTTTTACAGTAAAAAATAAAAATAAAAACATTTAGAATGTTTTTAATTTTTTTTTTAAAACATAAAAATATTTAGTTTTAAAAATATTCAGTAAAATTAAATTGTGGTTATATAATAGTTTACTTTTACAAAATTAAATTGTGGTTATATGATATAGTTTACTTTTACAAAATTAAATTGTGGTTATATGATATAGTTTACTTTTACAAAATTAAATTGTGGTTATATGATATAGTTTATTTTTACAAAATTAACTTGTGATTATATGATATAGTTTACTTTTACAAAATTAAATTGTGGTTATAGTAAATTAAAAAAACATTCTAGTCTTTTAATATGCATTTTTGCGGTAATTTAAAAAACTTTAAATTTAATTAGTTTCATCAATTAAATTAATGCCTTTTAACATAATATATTATATCCACTAAGTGCAACTCTTGCTTCACTTATAAATAACAGTTCTGGAAAGACAGATGATTATTCTATTTCTAAGCGAAGTATTCTGAAGCAGAAAAAGTCAAGTATAAAAAAAACTGCATGTAATATTAATGTAATATGCATGTAAAACAACTTTTTTATATTGGTTAAAGGTAAATGTACAGTGAAACTTTACTTAAAAATTATAGTAGAAATGAAAGAAATTGGTAAAGAGAAAGTTGAAAAAATAACTGCGCTAATCAGTTCACCAGATCTTTCATAATCCCAACTTTTGGGTATTGTAATTGTAGAAATTAGCACTGCTGAGTCTCTTGGAAAAGCAATCAAAATCTTTACAAGACTGGGAGCTTTTTGACTATGTTGATTGTCTGTCCTTTGACACCACAGTCACAAATACTGGCTGGCTAAAAGAAGTCTATACTCTAATTGAGCAGTGGAGAGGAAAAGCTTTAGTTTTAACTTGTTATATCTATGAATAGCATATAAAGGCAAATATTGAAAAAGCCAAAAATAAACAAATAATCATAAAATATTTTTACATTTGTTTATATATTTAATTGTGAATATTTTTCAATGAGCTAAATGATTCGGCTTATTATTAAAATTTAAATAAGTGATTTGAAATAAATACCTTTCAGCACTTTTCAAGTGTTCTTTCTGGTGGTAATAAAAGTGGACTAAAAACTGAGTTATTTGAAAAGCTAAGGTGTAATTGAAAATCGATTCTTGAAAAGAAGATAAATTAAGATAACCTGAAGAAATTTGAATCCTTTTTTACTAGTTTGGAAAACTAGGTTGATTTCATTGTCCTAATTAGGTTAATGTGTTTGACTATAAGCTTTAAACTAAAGTTTTTTATAAAAATTTAGGCTTCTGAATCATTAAGATTTCTTCATAATTGCCTCAATAATGATATGTTTCCAAGAAATGACTACAAGTATTTTATAAAATTATTCAGAATTAGCATAATTAGCAAAGCATAATTAGCAAAATAATAGCATAATTAGCAGTTCTTTGGTTAGGTGGCAAAGTAAAAGACTTTTTAGATTTCTGATGGCTTCAAATCATGCCAGGTTTATAGCACAGGGAGTTTATTATTAAAAATATGACCTTCTTCACCACATTTCAGTAGCCTATGTCCTAATATAATATCATTGCAAGAGGGAAAGCTGATTCATGAAATAGCTTCATTTACAGCACTGTTTTATCTGAGTTCTGTTTTAAACCAGCAGAAGCTGTTCTAAAATCACTTAAAAACACAATTGGTATTTAAATGAAAGATTTGTGGAAATGTGTGTTGCAGATAAATGTTATAAGGTGGGAAAACTGAGTTCTGAAATTTTTATTGACAATGAAAAATAACAAAAAAAAATTGAAAGTTTTTTTGGTCCTAAAAGCTGGTTTTTCTTTGATTTATTAAAAATGACATTCATAAGACAGAATAGCTGAAAATCAGTTCATCAAACTGGGACATACTTCCTGGTTATATTAGATTTCAAAATAATGTCACCGGTCTTCTTTTTGTAAATGACAGTGCAAAATGTGCTATTAATCTTGGTCAAGACTTCATTGAAACTTTTAGAAGCCAAGAACAAAACCAAGCTAGTTTACTGGTTGTTGCTGATATTTGTCTATAATTTCAGACAACATATAAAAAATACTGACGTCACAATTTTTTCAAGAATTAAATTTTTAAAAAAATGAAAATTTTTTAGTCTTAAAATAAATAAAGAAGTGCAACACCAGGCATATCTATGCTGAAGATATTTGGTGCATCTGGTTGACTATTTATGTTGTTTGCCTAATGCTTTTCTAGTAAGAAAGTTCTTGAAAGTATTTGTTGACGATGCGTTTACAGTTTCGGATGGTAAAGAATTCCAATCATTTATGACATGGTTTGTAAAATAATGGATATGTTTAGCACAGTTTGACACATTCAGCTTTTCCAGACAAAGGTTGTGGCTGCATAGATCTTAGTATGAAGTAGCAGGCGCTGTTATTTATGAAGCAAAAATTACTTTTTGTTACATTTTTAATTGCGTTTGAAATAAATTACTTTAAAACATATCTTTTGAAATGTTTTATTAAAGTTAAGCAAAATGCTTTTACAAATGACCTCTAATTATCGTCTAATAAACAAATTTTATTTAAATTATTAAAAAGTGTTATATATATATAATTTTTAAATTGTATAAACATTTATTTTTTCCAAAAAGTTGCAAAAAGTAAATAAATAAAATAACGTAGTCTTTTTAAGATGA
Source organism: Hydra vulgaris (assembly GCF_038396675.1). Taxonomy (NCBI): domain Eukaryota; kingdom Metazoa; phylum Cnidaria; class Hydrozoa; order Anthoathecata; family Hydridae; genus Hydra; species Hydra vulgaris. The sequence continues at coordinate 68,261,593 of NC_088921.1, read as the reverse complement.
TAATTTTTAAAGTTTTTATGCTCTGATTAGTAAGTCAAGTTTAAAAAAAAAAAGATTTAAACAATTTTTTGTAAAAATAAAAGCAAAAGAAACAAATCAATTAAATCATTTTTATGCAACACAAAGATTTAATTTAACCTATTCATTTAAAGTAACCTTTTTTTTTTTTTTTTGTTATTCAACTCCTCAAGGGCGATAAAGCCACTACAGATGAGGAGGCTACTTAATAGTGGTTATAACCCTCTCTTAACTCTATAACTCCGAAACACGAACCTTGACAAACAAGGTCGCTACGTGGAGAAACAAGTTGAAAAGAATAAACACTTGCTCAGCTGTGCAACAAATTATTATATTCGTAAAATTTTTAATATTATTGCTCAAGAGATTTTAATTTAACATTCAAGAGTTTTTTAGTGGAATAGTTCACCATTTATCATTAAATAACATTTTAGTTTTTTCTTATAAATAGTTTTTTTTTTTTTTTTGTCACGGATGATATTTGGAAGTATATTCCGAAGTTTAGGACTAGTGGGATAATGCTCGATTACCAAAAAGATTGCTGCATTTTGTTTCCTTTAACTTTTTTGTTCTTTCTGACATTGAGAAGTGAATTAAATTGCATAATGACGTTTGTGCTTCCAGAACAATAGGTTTGTGCATTATTAAAAGGACCTTAAAACTCTTTGAAATTCTTTGTCTAATTTTCAGCCAATGCAATTTGTTAAATTCCTGGTCATTTACATGATTTTCTATTCTAGTTTTAAATACCAGTCTTGCTGCAATTCCAAAGTAGAGGGAGTTGCAATAATCTAGCTCTGCAAATATACTATGATGCACAACTATGATATATACAAACATACTATGATGCACAAATCTTTCTGCGATAAGTATTGTTTTATTTTGGATATTTTGCTCAATATATTGTAGCAGTTTTTAACAATCTTATTTGTGTTTTTGAAGATAATTCATTGTCAAGTATAACCCCTAACCTTTTTGCTTAGTCAAAATATCTAATGCATTCCGTGTTAATAAAAGTACCTTTAATAACAAAATCTTTTTGAATGCTAGGCGGTGCCATAATTAATATTTTTGTTTTCGATTGGTTAATACATAAGAATAATTCACTCACTAATTTAGATATGTTTTTAAGATATTTTGGTATATCTAGGACTAATGCATTATATTAAGACAAAGGAAGGAATGCTTTTAGATTTTGATAATCATCTGAGTATCCAAAATTTTTAATAAGTGCACTTTTTTGTAAGTAGTGCACTTATTTCAAAAGAATTAGCGCACTCATTTAATTTCTTTGAGAAATATTTATTTTCATTCTTTTTCCTTGATTTTTATTAATTAATCTTTGCTGACAAATAATAGTCAATAAAAGTGTAAGCAATATAAATTGTAGTGAAAAATGGTCAATTAAATAAAAGTTAGTTAAAATTTCGAAACCACAACAACAAAAATATGAGTTTAAAGAGAATATCAGTTGAAAAAAAGTGGCAAGTTGTTAGCATAATCTGACATCAGATAAAAATCAGCGAATGCAGCATTAGAACATAGCTCAAAAACTATAATGAGTTTGGCACGGTGGAAGACAAAAGTTGCTCTGGTTGTCCTGAAAAATGTCAGAAAGGGATGAAAATAAAACAATTATGCATGCTAGACGCAACCCGGACACGAGTATAGCTGAAATCACCTCAGATCTTAATACAACAATGGATGCACACCAAGTTGGCCAATCAACAATTAGCAAGCTGATGATGAAAAAACAACTCAATTCATACTTTGCAACAAAGAAGCCACTACTAAGCAATAAAGACTTTCTCAAGCAAAGAAAATGGTACAAAGAGAGAGCTGCATGGGCTGTAGAGCAATTTTTCTTGGACAAGTTGAACTTTAAGCTTAACAATCGCAAGAAAAAGATTTTAGTGAGGAGATACAGAAAAAGAATTCAATCCTTGTTTTATCATGTCAAAACTTCAAGAAAGAGGAGGCTAAATTGGCATTTAAGGCTGTATCGCTGAATTTACCTCTGACCTGGTGCATCTTACACTAATTGCTTCAATTAACATCAGTTTACAGAGATATTAGAAGATTATTTACAACCTTCAATGGACATTTTCATACCTGACTCCATTTGCCAATTTCAACAAGATAACACTCCTTGCCATACAGCATTCTTAATCAAGCAATGGTGGTGGAAAAACAACTATAACTGATGCCTAGGCGTGCTTGCTCACCTGGTTTGAATCCTATTGAGAATCTTTGGAGTTAGATGGACTGCAATTAGCAAAAAAGCAAGCCCACTAACTTGGTGCAGTTCAAGACTCAAATGCGAGCGCTGTGGAATATGCTGTCACAAGATCTATTTAAAAAACTTAGATTCCATGCTATCTAAAGTCTTGGCATGCCTTAAAAACTAAGGTGGCAATATAAAATATTAAATTTTCATAAAATCTTTGAAAGATTGTAAGTTCATTATAACTTTTGCACACCTTTTTTTATCTTATTTTTGTCTTTCTTAATGTATTCTAATAAAATTAAAGAAAATAATGAGACTTATTTTATAATATATGACACTTTGTAATTCTGTTTTCTTTTATCATTAAATTAAAAAAAAACATATATATAAATTTTAAAAATAATCATTATTTTATAAAAAAAAAATATTATTTTAAATTTCACTGCCTAGAAAATGAAACTTTTTAACTAAAAATGAAAAATATGCATCTTTACAAAAGAAAATTTATTACAATTTTTTTTTTTCGATGTTTTTTATAAAATGATTTTTTTAAATTTTATATAGTTTCGCTTCTTTTGAGACCCAAAACGATATACTTATAAAGAACTTTTTTTTTTGATAATTATAGGGATCTGTCTGATGTTTAAGGGTCTTGAGCTTCCTCTTGAAAATTTTTTTTTTTAATTTTAAGATTCCAGTATTATTTTATTATATTATTATTAGGGTAAGAGCAGACATTTTGATAAAAAGTTGTTTGATGGCCACCCTAATATATATATATATATATATATATATATATATATATATATATATATATATATATATATATATATATATATATATATATATATATATATATATATATATATATATATATATATATATATATATATATATATATATATATATATATATATATTATATGACTATTATAAAAAATACAAAACTGAATAAAAAAAAACTACCGAAATGTATCAACAAGTGAAAAGAATCCCAGTTCAGAGAGATCTGTAATTGTCATTCCAACAACAGTCAAAAGATTTTTTAAACTAAAAAAAATTTTTTATATTAAATCCTTTAAACAAGTTTCAACTGATACTTATAATAGTGGTCAAGGACAGATGAACATTAAATGTTACATAAAAACAACCAAACAATAGAGATCGCAACATACAATCTCAAATACAACTTTTGCATATGCAACTATATAGCAAAAGTAATTTGAAAACTGGAGATAAATAAAGTAAATATTTTTATCAGAGTTATTGTTGAATTATGAAATCATTAAAACTATGATATCAATAAAACAAACTAAAAGATTTTTTTTTTACATTATTGTACGGTAAATATTTTATGAGTTGGGTTTTTTAAAAGATTGTAAGAAATCTGCAGTGAAGCAAAAAAATAAAATCTTATCCTTAAAGGGCTTACTTTTGAGCAAGCTTGTAAGAGCTTACAGTATTTTTAAAAACACAATTTTGAAAATTTAATACAAATTTAAAAAATAATACTTGAAAGACTTTATAAATTGTTTTAGAAAACATTTTCAAAAAAACAAAAAAATTGAAACAGTTTTAAAAAAGGTGATTGTTATGATTGTAAATAAAATGGTGTCCAAAAGATTTCAATCAAATGAAGTTTAAACCAAATAAAATAAGTGTTAGTTCGGTTCATAAAAAGTACATAACAAAAGAAAAAAAATGCTTGAGTTTTTTAAACAGTTTTCTTCTTTTTATTTTCATTATGACAATTAAACTTCATGGAATTCCAAATACTAAAGTCATTTGGAATTCCATGAAAGTGTCATTGAAAAAACAAATAAGTTGTTTAATTTTGCAAGTTTACAAATACTCAGTAGGTCTACAAATACTCAGTAGGTCTACAAATACTTAGAAGATCTACTAATCTTTTGTAATTGCAAATCTTGTGAATGTTAATAATTTTGTTTCATGTACAAATTTTTTTTTTAAATACATCGTGAACAAACTTTTATTGAAAATATTTCTCAAAAATAAAACTCTCAAAAAACTTTATTTCATATTAAAATTCTGAATGAAAACAAACATTAAGCAAAAAGTCCCCAATATGATAAGATAAGAGTCCCCCAAAAATACATTTAATCATAACAGAAAGTATTGTTTTTACTGATTTGTTTCTCAACAGTTTTCCAAAACTTACACCATTAAGGTAATGTTTTAAACAATCATCTACCATCTACATCCACTTCATTTAACTATATCATCTACATCTACTTTATCTACCCATAAAGCAAAATGTTGCTGAAAATAAATTCATCTTTTTATCAAGATGTTTTTGTAAAGTAAAAATGACTGGAAATAAAATTTTTTAATTTTTTTATGAAGTGCCTTTGTAAATAAAAAAATTTCAAAAATACAAATAAGTGTGTTTCAAGAATAGAGTGTTTCACATTCTCGAATGGTTATTTTTAGGTGCTTTTCAATGAAGCTCACATGGTTATCATTAAGTGTTTCACTTTTCAAAGAAGCTCACACGAATATCGTAAAGTGCTTCACTTTTCAAAGAAGCTCACATGGTTATCGTTAAGTGTTTCACTTTTTAAAGAGGCTCACATGGTTATCGTTAAGTGTTTCAATTTTTAAAGAGGCTCACATGGTTATCGTTAAGTGTTTCACTTTTTAAAGAGGCTCACATGGTTATCGTTAAGTGTTTCACTTTTTAAAGAGGCTCACATGGTTATCGTTAAGTGTTTCACTTTTTAAAGAGGCTCACATGGTTATCGTTAAGTGTTTCACTTTTTAAAGAGGCTCACATGGTTATTGTTATTCAAGTGTTTTACTTTTCAAAGAAGCTCACATCATAATTGTTATTCAAGTGTTTCCCTTTTCAAAGTAGCTTTGAAAATTTATAACATAAACAGCCAACAGCAGCAGTAAATTATAATCAGTGAAAAGGTTTTTGAGCAAAAAGGAATGGTTAGAGTAAAAGAATGTGACTGAGGGGTAACTTAGAAGGTGATTGCACTAAGCAATCACAAAATGATGACACTTTTTTTTATTTAAGACATATCAACAGATATATAGTTGGGTCATTAGCTAATAGAGCCACTTTAGATGTAAGATTATCAGGAAAGTCGTTATTGAAGACGAGAAACAAATTAATATAAAACTTTGTAATACCAAAGGTTACTAGAAAATGGTTTCTGTCAAAAACAACTTTAATACTGCAATTTAAAATGATTTAATAACTTTAAAAACTTTTCCAAATATATTTTAACTTTTTTAATTTTTAGTAATTCTCCAGGGAGAAGAGTTTTTTTTTTAATTGTTCTTCGGTGGTGATTTATGATAAGACTTTTAGGTTTTATAACGGAGCTGATGAAAGTCAGATGATGATGTTGAAAGTAAAGTAATGAAAACAATTTAGCTACATCAACCTAACAAATATAAAATAAAAACAGATGATGATGATTGTCAGATAAGGATAATGAAATTGTCAGGTGATGATGATGAAACATTCAGATGATGATAATGAAACTGTCAGATGACATTTTGCATACTAGCTGATCTTGAAGCAATCATACTAATTACAATCCCACCTGCTCTACCATCCAAAAAAATTATTAAAAGATAAAAAAAATAAATAATAAATGCTTAATTTCATTTATAAAGTTCTTTCCTGTTTAAAGTTATTTGAATTGATTTAATGTTGAATGTATTATCAAAAGACTTTTGATAATACATTCAACATTAAATCAGTTTGATAATAAATTCAAATAAAACCTTGATGTAAGCTTTTCTTTGACAATTCTTTTTCTAATAACAGACTGAGACTTTGAGTCAACTATTAAAGGTGGAGTTGATATATTCTAAATTAAGAGACACATTTTTATAAAACATTTTATACAAATAAAAGATTTTGAAAATAATTATTATATAAAATTCTATTATGAAAAAATTCAAAAAACAGAAGTATAAATTTATATAACTTTACATATAAATTCTCATAACATATCCTTTCGCCTACACATAAATTTATTTATAATAGAAATATATTCGATTAAATAAGATTATTTAATTTTTAGAAAATAGATTATTTGTTAAACTGTCCATCTATTAAATAGAATATGTATAATAATCTTGGTCACATTTACCCTAAATTTACCCTAATTAAGAAGCCTAAATTATGGCTTAGCTGGGGTAAGGCAATTTACTTAAAAGAATAAAAATTCTGATATATCCCTTTGAATTTAGTTTTATGTACAGGTAGGAAGTTATATTTATAAGTAGCAAGAACTCATAAACCTTGGATTGTAATTTTAGTGGTAGTTAAAAATACCATATCTGAAAAATAAGTTAATGTCAGGAAGGCCATCCAGTTGTTAAAAATTGCTGCAACTCTTTAATATTGTCATATTCGAATAAGAAAATAGCATCACTATTAACAAACAAAACAAAACAAGACAAAAAAAGATTTTTTTTTATATAATCAACGCATATACACACAAAAATATCATACATATTTCTAAAAATAAATATTCACATAAAAATGTCATACATGTTTCTAAAAGTAAATATACACCAAAAATATTATAAATATTTATAAAATTAAATATTTACCAATGCCAATTATTTTGTAGTAAACATTTAATTTATCTTATTACTTGTTAGCTAAAATTTAATATTTCCACAGAATAAAGTAAATATATAATATAAACAAAATAAATGTCTCACAAAATAACTACGTAATTTAGTATACTTAAAATCGAGCTGACAAAGTTTATCATTACATCTAAAAGTGTAAGAGTTGATTATAAAGTTCAGAAAGGTAAAGATCTAAATTTTCAACATGAACATTTTAAATTTTTTTAATGTTCCTGTAATCATATCGAATCTATAAACTTAAATTTTTTAAAATAAATCTTCAAAACTATTAATTTAATTTGAATTATGAAATGGTGTAGTTACCTATAATTATGGGGAATACCCATAATTATATATTTAATGTAAAAAACAAAAAAATTTTAAATAAATAAACCAGCATCAATAAAACTTTAAGAAATGTACACCTTGAGCTTCTAAATCAATAAAAATTCTGATATTTTGAAATTCAGCCTAAAACACCGTTTTTTGCCTTATCCCGGTGTTATGGATATTGTAGTTTCACTTTTTAAATAAATTTGTGTATTTAATTTAAAAACTTGTCTCCATCATAAACATGTTTATACATAGCATTATACAATTAAACTAACATGGTTCTGCAATACATTTAATACCCACAACAAAGTTAGAAAAAATGTTTATAGTAGTGACAACTTTTATCTTATTTTATTTTTAATGCTTTTTACCTGACCAAGAGGACCACTACAGTCAAGGAGACTTTATTGTGGTTACAACCCTCTCTTAACTCTTTAAGCAAAAACACAAACCTTGATGAACTAAATTGCTGCGCTGAGAAAAAAGTTGAGCAGAGTACTAACAGGGGTGTGGTGGGGGTTGAACTCAGAACTTCTAACTTATGAAGAGAGCGCTCTCACCACTACACCACTTGCGTATAACTTCGCAAATTTGCATAGTGAAAGTGTTAAGAATTAATGAAACAATTTGGAAGCCTAGTTCTATTTCAGTTATATTTAGCTTTATTTTTACGTCTAGAAGTTTTAAACAATTAAATATCATATAACTTGTATATTATAAACTATTAATATAAATAAAAATGGTTTTATTAACATTTTTATGTTAATAGCTTTTTTCTTCAGGTGATCTTCATTTTGCTGTATCTTGTATTGGTGTATTAAGTTGAAATCAACTTGGATACAGCAAAATTCATACCAGTTTTGCTTGCTTATGTACAATACACCAAAATGTTAAATTGATGTTGAGTAATGTAGGCCTTGAAACATCTTACTATGAAATCATTGAAAATATTGTTTGCAGCAAAAAATCAAAAAAAAAATTTATGATTCATCAATGCAATAATTGTCCTGGCATACAAGCACACACAAGTTTTTACAACAGTATTTGAGACAAAATGATGTTCCAGATGAGCAATACAAAGTGATGAAAAGGAACAGTCTGTGGATTTTTAAAACATGGATAACAACAAAAAAAACTAAACTATTAACAACAAACTTTCCATTAACTATATTCATAGAACTCCAGTATGAAAAGCTCTATAAAATTACTTCTTATTCATTTATAGCAAAATCACAATCTAGCTACCTAAAGCATCTCAAATAAACCATTAGTATGAGGTGATTGTCCTGACATATTTTGCAGAGAAAAATACTTTTATAGTAAAAAACAAGTACGAGTTATTATTGGATGCAAGAATCAGTGTTCTTTTCATCTAGTTGGCATCTATAACAAAAATGAGAAATTTAAAGCATCTTCTTTTTTATGTAATTTCAGATAATTTGAATTAAGATGTAAGATTCATCATGATTAGTTATGCATTAAAAAAATTTAAAAAATGATTTATTTTGGCAAAGTTCATGCATACACCTTATCCAATTCAGACGTATTACTGATCAAACCAAGTTGATAATTGCTGGGTGCCAAGAATAAATATCATTTTTCTTGTTAAAAACCATTAAGATCTTCTTGATGCCAGTAATATGCACATATCAAAAGAAGATGAAAATCTAGTTGAACAGCTTCTATTTTGTTAGTGAAATTTCCAATACTTTAATTTGATTTTTTTTTAAAAGCAGATATTTTACACTTTTTAAAAAAAATTTCGCTTTTCAGTTTCTTATTTTTTAACACATCATTTAAAAATGCAATCTAAAATTTGCACAATATTTTGAAACATTACTTAATTATTTGCATCCACATTTAACATTTTCCAGACTAAACATTAAACATTTTCCAGACTAATCTCAAATGAACACCATACTTGTTTGATAGCATTATGAACTAGACAGTTTTCAGTCGCATAATAAGATTTTTTGTATTTTTTATGTATATACACTCCATCTATATTATGATATAACTCCTCCATCTATATTTATGATCTTTTTTAAACAAATTAAAAGATTTTTTTTTCAGATTGATCAGTTCACCAAGTTTCACAATGCATAATAATTTGAATCTGATTATGGGCTATTTCTTCAACTAACTCATCCAGGACTCAATTTAATTTCTTATAAATTCCCAGACAAAATGTCCGATCAAAACTTGTTTGGTTTGAACAGTGTCTGATCAAATTTTTAAAATATTAAGTGAATTATTTTTTAAAAGTATTATCATACATTCATATTTGTTTAGCTAAAAGGAACACAGGAAAAAGACAAGTCTATAAATGTCAAGAGTGAAAAAGTACTGCAGATGGGCTTGTTTAGACTAGCTACAAACATATCTGAGTTCTACAGAACCAAGTTATGCAATCGAAATCTGTGTCGTATTATTTTGTTTATTTAATATTATACTAGTGAAGTTGTAGTTTCTTTCCTTATGATAATAAGGAAAGAAACTACAACTTAATAATTTCCTTATTATGCTGCCGTCCGGAAATTATGCATAAATATTGTCGTATATAGGTATTTTATATTATATATATATATACATATATATATATATATATATATATATATATATATATATATATATATATATATATATATATATATATATATATATATATATATATATATATGTATAATTATGTTAGTGTATTTTACAAATAGAGTGCTCAATGTTCTTAAAGAACAGAGCAATAATAAATTAGTAAAAAACACTTATCTAACTTTTATCTTCGACTTGAAGTTTCACCATTGCTGGATCATCAGGAAGACTCTTCCTGATGATCCAGCAATGGTGAAACTTCAAGTCGAAGATAAAAGTTAGATAAGTGTTTTTTACTAATTTATATATATATATATATATATATATATATAAATAAATATATATATATATATATATAAATATATATATATATATATATATATATATATATATATATATATATATATATATTTATATATATATATATATATATATCAATCTTTAGAATTAAGTAAGATGAGGTTGGCAATAATTTCGACCTCAATCTTTAAGAGGACCTCAATCTTTTAGAGGTTGGCACCAGGTCAGCAAAAAAAAATTGATACAATGGTCTTACCATAACATAGAAACGAGGTTGGCAGCTTTTTGGCAATTTTTTTCTACCACTAGTCTATTACTATACAGTAATAGATTAGTGGTAGAACTTCGGACTCACATTTGAATCTCAAGAGGTTTAAGGTCAAATCCAACTTAAGTCTCTGGAAGCATTATGTTTAACACTCAAGTTTAGGGTTGAGAAAAAGTTACTATAAAAATAAGAAACAAAAAAAGTACCCACAATGACCATAGTGAAAAAGAGTACTCACATAGACTATACATCAACAAATAGACTATACATCAACACATAGACTATATATCAACACAAAGACTATATATCAACACATAGACTATACGTCAACACATAGACTATACATCAACACATAGACTATACATCAACACATAGACTTTACCACAGGGGCCTTGTGAATTTGATAAAAAAATAAAAATTAAGTGTGTGTATTCTTACCTCACTATCATCCTTTGTTATTAGATGCGTGTTAGATACAACTGTTTCGGATACCCATTCAGGTTGTCTTGTTAAAAATCCCATAGCTTTTTGATTAAAATTTTGCATAATACCAACATCAACTCTTTTTTCACTATTATCGTTATCCATATTTGTAAAATCAATTTTTACAACAGACTTTTTTAGATTATTTTTGTTTATATTTTCTGTATTAAATAAGTGATCAAATGATTTAGATGTAAACCAAGCTTTCAGGATTTCAACTAATTCAACTATTGTGTTTGAATCATCTTGCACAAAACCAGTTTTACTAGGTAAAACATTTTTTTCTATTTCTGGTATGATTAAAATTGCTTGCTTTTCTTTAAGTTTAGTTTTCTGAGTGCTTTGATTAGTATGATTCATCAGATTAGTTGGAGGATTATTGTCTTTTTGATATACAGGTTTAAAATCTTTGTGCTTTGAGCTGCCTGCATGACCAATATATTGTTCTTCAGCATAACTAGATGCAGAGCATATATATATATATATATATATATATATATATATATATATATATATATATATATATATATATATATATATATATATATATATATATATAAAATCCATTTATTTAAGTATAAAATTGAAAAAAATTACAGATTTATAACTTTACAAAATTCGGTTCGGTGTCACTTGTATAGTTAGAAAACAAGTTTATCGGAGTGACACCTTAATAAAATAAACAAATAAAGCAAAAGCAAACAAACAAAAAGTAATAATATAAATAAAGACAAAAAAAAAATTATAATAAAAAAAACTATTAAAAAAAGCTAGACTAATAACAAAAAAGGAAAAAGTGAATGAGCTGAGATGAGAGATAATGAATGAATAAGACAACACAACGTTTAACGATCAGAATGGTGAAAATAAAAAATAAAAAAAAAGATATATTTAAATATTATGATGAGACAAAAAAAATATGAAATCACTTAAATAATAACAACAAATGTAAAACGCAACAATTATAAAAATAATTAACAACACCACACACAAAAAAAAAGCACGACAACACAAACAATACACATATGAACACATCAATATAAACGATGCACAAAATTACACAACAGTATAAACAATGCAAACAACATAAATTAACAGCAAACCTCGAAATTAGGAAAAATGAGGTCGGCAATAATTTGCCGACCTCAATCTTTTTAAGGTCGGCATCAGGTCAGCAAAAAAAAAATTGGTACAAAGTTCTTACCATAAAACATAGAAATGAGGTTTTTACCATAAAACATAGAAACCTCAAACACTTTAAGGCCGGCAGTTAGGTCGGCATTGCCAAACTTAAAGTGTTTGAGGACCCTAATTCTGAGATTTGATATATATATATATATATATATATATATATATATATATATATATATATATATATATATATATATATATATATTAGAGAAGTCATTAATATTCGGTGACTATTCAGTATTCAGCCTATTCAGCTACTTTTTTTGCTATTCTGTATTTGGTCGAATACCAAATACCAGGTTGTAACAAAAAAATGCATAAAAAATAATTACATTTAATTAAATACCTTACTATCTATAGAAGTACATTAAATTCTATAGATAGTAAGGTATGATGAAAACATTTTCATAGCTTGATGATAGCAAATGATTTTGCTTTTTCTCATAAACTATACATACTTTTAAAAATAGCCATTTACTATGTACGCTGCAACTGGGAAAATAATAGGAAAACTTTTGGCAAGTTCTGTTAGGATAATGTTTTGAATTTCCTAACCACCACTTGTAAGGGTTTGCTGTCCAATTTAAGCAAACAGTTTCAAGTTCATTTGTAATTAGACTTTTCTTTTCCACATCTTTATATGTGTGCATATTTTTGTAGAGATTGGTTTGATAGTTTTCATTTACTTTTTTTTTTTTTTTTAAAGTGGAGATCAATTATCCCCAGTGCTACTAGACACCTGTGATGGTTCATTGGCATCAAGCAGCCTTGTACTGAGGACTAACCTTTCACTGACTTAATCTATTACTGAGAAACGATGCGATGAGTATTACAAATCACAATCTTTCTTAGAGCATTAAAAAAAATTTTTGTTTTGTTTTGCTTGTTGTGTTTTGACTAACCCTTTGAAATTAGTTTTGGAGCAAAAAAGCAACCGTATAATTGACATTCTCATTAAAGTTAAACCATACTTTAGGTTTAAGTTGTAGTGAAAATATCATTTTTAATAAGTTTGGTGTTCTTTGTGCTATATCTATCTATAGTAACTGACGCAGGAGAATTTTACAATGGGAAAGACATATGAAGATGTGGAAAAATTCAAAGTGCAAGGGAAAAAACTAGAAGAATAAAAGTTTTTAGAGCATGCAGCAATGATACAGTAAAAGAATAAGATATTACTGAATGACAAGTCAAGCAAGAATGAGTTTTGATGAGGATGATGAAACTAGAGATGATAGTTTTGTTCAAGTTTAAATTAACAAGCCACTGCAAGCCGCAATCTGTTACAGAAATGAAATCAGATTCAAGATCGAATGTCTGTTCTAGACAATCGAAAACTTTTTGTAAAGACAGTAATATAAAGTTGAGTCATTAGCAAATATAACTACTTTGGATGTAAGGTTGCCAGGAAGATCATTAATGTAAATAAGAAACAAAACAGAACCAAGAATAGAACATTGAGGTGCCCCAGAAGTTATTGGAAATGAAGAAGAGTATTGGCCTTCAAGAATGACTTTAAGAAGCAATTAAAAAAAATGATTTGATAATTTTAAAAACTTTCCCAGATACACCATTAGAAGCAAGCTTATAAAAAACACTAACATACCAATCTTACTCAAAAGACTAACAGATAGAAAACTGGACAGAAGATTGAAGAAGAGTGTTGGCCTTTGAGGATGACATTAGGAAAGTGGTTAGAAAAAAATGATTTAATAAAATAAAATAAAATAGTTGGAGGAGTCAGAATGTTCTTGAGAGGTTTTAAGAATTGAAACCCCAGATGTCTGTAACAAGTAATCAAGTAATGAAGAAAAAAACCTTATAATCTCTCCAGCAAACTTTTTTTACTTCCTTCGTATCACTTCTAGAGAAAGAACCTGAATGTTGCTCAAACTCTGCTTTTACTTAACAAACCAATAAATGAAATTAGGTGAGCTAGTTGCCCAATCAAAATACTCATTTATCAGATGGTTTAATATTGCATTAAGGACATGATGCTGGCATCTAATATATAGAGGTTTGATTTATTACAGTTGTATCAGAAATGATTATCCTAATTACAGTTAATAACTTATAATCATCAAGCATAGTCAACTTAAATTCCTAAAGCAACTTATATTCATCAAGCACAGTCTTTGTAGCATTGAACTTTGCCTCACCTTTTTGTTTGATCAGAGCGAGAGCCAGTACTTAAACTTCTCTATTATCATTTTTAGAACCACAAAATGATAATCCATAATTTTTTGCGATCTTTCCATTTAAGTTCAAGTTCCAATGTTCTTTTTTTTTAAACTCTATAAAATGTTAAAAAATACTGACCTATTAAACGAAGCTGTTAAAAAAGTCCCATCACAGTGGTCAGAAATGTCTGAAAATGTGAATTAATTCAACATTGTTATTTTTAGGTTTTAACTCCAAAACTTTTTTAAATCTCTGAGAATGTATATACAACATTATTTCTTCGTGGGACTCTTAATTAGAGAATTTTATCATACTATAAGAACCTCACTAGAGACAAACTATGTCTAAACAAATTATTTCCCAATTTTTAAATCTTAAATACATTAAATGTTATGTCTATTTGACAAACATTTGAGTTAATTTTTAGCAATATACAATATTCAAAAATTCAAGATACAATATTCAAGGTTTTTAAGAGAAAATAAATGTAAATTCATCTGTATTGAATTTTAAAGTGGTTTCAAAAAGCACTAGTTTTTTTTAAATTTAGTTTGTAAAACTTCAATTTCTGCTCTCTGTTTAACTCTGTCCAAGTCAAAATTACTTTTAAAGTACTGATTTGGAACCTGTTTACATATGTGGTAAAAATCTTAACCCCCACCCCTCCTTTATCTCCCAATTAGGTGTTAAAACGACTTACGCTATTGGCGCGCAAATGTACAAAAAATTACATTCTGTTTTTTGCAAATTTTATTAAAAAAACAAAAAATGAAATAAAAATTAAACTTGTATAGCTTTTACTTATAACAAAACATAGGTAATCATAGGAAAGCTGGAGTTTTTTTTTTTTAATTTTATGATAAAGTTTAAAACTTTAAAACTGTAAAATTTCCAATGAAAATAGCATTTTAAGCATAAAGTGCCATCTGGGATCTAAACTAGACATTAAAAGA
The DNA here is from genome assembly GCF_038396675.1 of Hydra vulgaris. Lineage (NCBI taxonomy): Eukaryota > Metazoa > Cnidaria > Hydrozoa > Anthoathecata > Hydridae > Hydra > Hydra vulgaris. The sequence continues at coordinate 68,246,428 of NC_088921.1, read as the reverse complement.
AATAAGTGACGTTTCATAAATAAAGTAGAAATAGATTAGTAGAACTAAAAATCTTAATTGCTATCGTTATTAGAGACATCTCTTTGTGAAACAAAGGTATGTTTTAAATGTCCTCAAATAATGCTTTTTTTAAAAAGTAATGCAAAATGTCATCTATCTCAATTTCTTTTTTTTTTTTGTGTGTGTAATATTTTCAGCAGAAGAACTTAGTTCATTTATTCTTAGTGTATAGTTTTATAAATTCACGTTAAAATTTTAGTTGCTAAGTATTAAGCAATTTAAGCTTACATATTATAATATAATTAATATCTGAGAAAAAATTCCTTTCAAATATCCTCTTCAAAAAAAGAACCTGAACTGATTCAGATAAAAAATCGTTTGTCAAATCATAAAAGAGAGCACTGTATCCTATTCTGATAGAAAAGGTCAATTTAAAGTTATCCAAGAATACATATTTTCTCATCAAAAACCTTCTAACATCAGATTTTCACTACCTAGAACCAAAGATTTCAACCCTTTTTTTCTTGGGTCTATGCGAGGTACAAAACTGAAACTTATTTTGAAAATTTGTGGGTAAAAATGCTTTTTTTGTTTTCAAAAATTCTCAGTTGAAGACCTTCACAACACACCATCTAAAAGTGAAGGATGCTCTTTTCCATTAAAGCTGCTAATCAAAAAGCAAAAGGTTGGAAGAAAAAATAAGCCATTTAATGAAAAAGCAACTAGAGCACGCAAAAATTAGGTGCAAAAATTTGCCAAGAATTTGATTCTGATGCAATTATGAAGGCTGCTTCTCTGCAAGGCACAACTCTGGCTAAAGTGATTTGAATCAACCAGGGTTAAGAAACTGCACAACCTGCAGTAGATGCAATTTTCACAGAAAAAAGTTATGAAATCATGCAAAAACATCCTAGATCACACTAAAAAAAAGGATTTTAGATAAAAATTCAGTTATTGCAATGATGTTGGAGGACAGCTTCTTTACCTCAAGTTTGGTTTTGATGGCAGTGGATCATATAAAAATTTTCATCAAAAAGACTCCAATGATGAGATCTCAGATGGTAGTACCTTAATTGTGACTCAACTTGTGCTATGGCAAAATTGTTGATGCCAATTGTCCAGAAAGGATAGTGTACCTCAACCCATCTCCAAATTCTGCACAGTCATATTGGCAATTGCAAATTGAATATGAAAAGATATTGAATTAAATTGAAAAGAGGCCATCAAAAATAAGTATGCTAGGCTTCAGAAGGAAAAAACAACTTTTGCCATGTATTTTGTCAGTCATGCCATGCCATGTCAGTCACTCATGCTTTTTTGACAGTCCAAGAGTGCAAGTCAACTACTATGGTTCTCCATAGTAGTTGACTTGCTCTCCAACAAATGACTGTCCAGCATCATCATCATGCTCTATATGCCATAAGCCTTGTGGAAAAATTGCCAAGCCAGATGGAGATTTTACCCATGTGCCAGGAGCATTGGACTTTGTAGCATCAGTTTTGCATATTGGCTTGCAAGCTTTTGACAATCTCTGTTATATTGGCTACCGCCAAGATGTAAAAAAATGTTGAAAGCATTTGATACCTGGAGAAAAAGTGACTATTGCAACCACACAAGAAGGTGTGAAGATTCAGTTTGCAGAAAGATTGAGGATTATTGCTGATAAAAATAGAGATGGTGGTGCTGGAACTACATCTACTGGCAATGTTGCCAGAATTGCCAACAACAACCCTGCAATTACGGCAGATATTTGCAACATCCTTGTTAAACTTGTTGCAAACCTTGCCACCATTTGGGGGGCACTGTCAAATGGATTTGTTATCAAGTCAACAAAGTTTGCTGAGCTTTGGAAAGAAACTGAAAATATTTGTCTTCATCAGGAGGATGGCTGTAATTGGTACTTTTTACCTTTAACACTTATAAAATATTCAAACATGTAAAAGATTTTATTAAACTGCCCACTTCTGATTGTGAAGAGACATCAGATTGCATCATACCAAAGAGGCTTCATGGGTTCAAGGTATGGCTGATATGTTCCACAGGGTCACTAATTTGAGCGAATTAAAGTTTCAAGATTCTTTTGTTGCAAAACACCAATAATTCAAAAAGAAAAGGAAAATGCCATTATTGACTTATTTGAGTGTGTTAAACCAACCAAACTGGGTTCATGTGATAAGGATAGGGATTCTGATTATTTTTTTGAGATAAAAAATATTTTTAAAAAGAAATTTTTTGTGACAATAAAAAGTGAAGCGTTTTTTCAATTTAAAAAAAATTTTCTTAAGCACATGTGTTATTAAATATCTTATTTTTGTCAAATTTTAATAATTTTTGGGTTTAAATGGGTAAATCAAACTATTTTTTGAAATAAACAATGTTTCTTTCCTAAAAAGTGTTTTAAAATTTACGAGTTTTATATGTTGGAGTAGGAAAATGACCACTGTGCCCAGTTCCAGTGTTCATTTTTTAAAAAATCTATAAAATATTATCAAAACACTGATATATCAAATGATGTAATTAAACGAGTCCCATGCTCAATTAAAGACTTCAACAAAAAAATATAATGTGGTGTTTTATTGTAAAAAAAATAGCAATCTGAACTATCGTAAAAAATAATGGAATGACGAAAATATATTCTCCAGCTCAGTAGACAACTTTAAACAAGCAAATTTCTTGATAGCTTACATAAAACTTTTTGTTTCAAAATGTAATTAATAACCATTATCATAACAATATGAAATAGTCAACAAACATACTCGATTATATAATATATAAACATACTCTACCTATAACATTTTTTATTTAAAATATCAACTACCCTATAGAACATAGAACATAATAACCACACCCTTACATGTTGACAATTCTTGAGGAATATAACTTATGTGTTGATAGTAAGTTGATAGTTAGAAAAGTATAACTTATGTGTTGATAGTTGGAGGAATATAACTTATGTGTTGATAGTAAGTTGATAGTTGGAGGAATATAACTTATGTGTTGATAATAAGATGATAGTTGGAGGAACTTATGGAGTTCTGCTAAATTGATAGTAGCTGGCACAACCAGTGTTAACACTGGAAAAAGAATGATGTTGTTGTAAGCCGAATATTTTCAGCAAAGCAATTTGACAAACTGTTGTTTGTTTTTTGCCAGCATTGCGTGCTTGATAGGGTTCTACATGCGATGGATGAGGAAATAGGAGGAATAGGATAAGTCTCTAAGAATTCAGTATACTTTTGTACCTCAGTTGATGAACAGTTATGAGGAAATACAGAAGTGATTGTAGATAAGTCAGGCTGGAGAGATGATATGAAATTCTTGCATTATCTGAACATGTGTTTATGTTCTATGAAGAAAAAGGACATTTTCCGCTTGTTAACTTTCAAAAAATTCCTAATATTAGTAATGTACGTTGGAGTTCAAGAGCTGCCCTTGCCATTCTTGCTTTTGTTTGTATGCCGAAAACAAGGTCAACATTACAGAAAACTTGCAGATTTATTTCACATAACTAGGCAAAGTATAAGTTTGCTGATCAATTTTACAACAAGGTAGATCATTTTAACTTGTCAAATACTGAAACCTTACAAGAAGGGGTTTCAGGTATTGATAAAAATCTGGAAACAGGAGCCATCAGCACTGAAGATAACAAGAAGCAACCAGTGCGCGGAATGTGCAATAAAAGTGCTGTTGGAAATGTATTCAGTCTGCAGAAAGAAAAAAAAAATAGCAGTCTAGATTTATTTTAAGTAACAGACAGTGATGTACTGATGTATATTAATCATAAATATAGACAATACGAAGAATATGCTATGCTCTAGTAACTTCAATAGTTAGTGACAAGACATGTCATAATTATTAAACAATGTACATTATTAAGTTATAACATGCAATTTGGTACTTTGATTTGGTGGTGAACTTTTTTCAAAAGATATTGAAATAACTATTTGTTTCTTTGGTTTTGAGTAATTATTCATCAAACTGACATACAGGAACATAAGGTTGGAAAAAAGCCATATCTCTAGTACTCATATTTTAACATATTTTCAATTATTATATATAGAATACTTCATATTTTGATATATTTCAAATTATTTGATCTCTTTTCCTCGAGCAAAACTATAAAATTTTGGCTTAATGCTTTTCATCAAGTTTTATGCAGTGTCATCAGAAACTATGTCAGAATTTTTTCTCCATATAAAAGGTAGAAGATGATTTTCCAGGCACTCTTTAGTGTAGAGTTTGACATTCATTAACTTTGAGGTTACATATGGCTTGCATTTTTTGCCACAGCTACAAATTGGTTGCCAAAATATATATTTCCTGCCAGACTTATCTAGCTTGTATATTTATATTTATCGCTGACAGCTCAATGCTAAAAGCCACCATAAAACCTGTGAATAGGTATTTGTCTAAAGTCTAATTTGAAATAAGTTTCAACATCAAGAGTTAGGCAGCCATCAAACTTTTTCATAATGTTGTCGTACAACTTTCTGGCTTGAGTTTGATACTATTTTTCTACTTCTTAATATGGTTTGGATACTTTATCTTTGGATAAGAGTGAATACCATAAAATCCTTGACTTTTTGCACACAAAAAGCAAGACATATTGTATCTTTTTATTTTTTCATAGTCAAAAAGTCCAGGATCCTGCAAACATGAACAACAACAAAGATTCTTTATAAAAATTGAGAAACCTAAGAAGCAGTTAACTTACTGACTTTCGCTTGTTTAAAAATGGTTCAAGATGACGGTCCAGTATTTTAGTAAATGTAAAATGTAAAAAGTAAATGCGCAAAACTCTTGTATGGTTTAATTTACTCTTTCAACATTATTCATAATAATAATTGTTCAAGAAAACTTTGGTTTTTCCTTTTTTTTCCATGTAAAATAGATATACCGAGCTTTGTTTATGTTTAAAAAGTTTACTTTTTTGTATTATATCTTTGTTAATTAAAAACTCTCAAAGATATATTATATGTCAGGTCAGGTTATCCTGCTACTGGTAACATGAAATCCAGTACAATCTGCTTCATGTCCTGCTGCTTGTAGGATACGTCTTTTTAGGCAAAGGCTAGGAGATGTTAACTCCAACTTAAAACACCCCCTGACTTGGAATTCTTGGTTGAGTAAAGGCTAGAGATAGTGTCTCGATAAAAATACTCATCTTGAGCAGATGTTAAATGTATCTGGCTACTGTCTTGTAGAAGGCCTCCTAGGCAAAGACTTTAGGGGTAAACAGGTTCGATCTGTTGACCAGCCTCGCACCCCTTCTTCATCTATTAGGCTGGCGCAGATGTATCTTTAATACATTGCTTCCAGTTTAGGATAATGAATGCAGGACCTTCTTGACTCAATGCATGGGTTTTGTTTGTGTCTCTGTTTTTATGACTAGGCAACTTATTCTATTATCTCTTATTGAGGGTACAGCTCTAAAACTCAGTTTTATGGTTCTGAGGCCGGCTGGTAGTCAGGTTTACAGAACTTTGTGGTAGCTCTCAGAGAGGCTGATTCCATCAACAGCTGAAAAATATCAAAGTATTAACAGCGCCATGTTGGGCATGGATGGTGTCCCTGTTTGTACTTTTGGTGTACATTGCAGAGGCCACATTTGGAGCCCTTTGTTACGGCTTAGGGTTTATTATTAGTAATGAGGCAATTGCTTGGGCTATTAAACAGTGTTCTGAGTACTATCTATGCTTTGAGTCATGTTCTTTAACAAATTTAAAAATGAATAAAGTACCAAAAACTATAAAACACAAAAAACCATCATCATCACCAAGTTCTCTAAACCTATCATTCACCAATATTTGTGGTCTTTGAAGTAACTTTTCTTATGTTGAGTCTTATCTCTTGCAAAGGTCACCAGACCTACTTGCTCTTTGTGAAACTAATTTGAGTTCAGCTATCTTATCTTACGATATTAGTGTTGATGGTTATCTTCATATAATTCATAAAGACTCCAATAATCATATGCTTGGCCTGGGCATTTACATTTGTAACAATTCACCCATTTGTCGTGAAACTACGTTTGAATCCACAGACTATTCTTTCATGTGCTTTTGTTGAGCACCACTTCACTCTATCGCCTTTCTCTTTGTTCTATATCGCTCTCCTTTATCTCAAGACTGCACCCTTTTTGATTTTATTTCTGATTATATTACCCAAGCCCTCTCTCTTTATCCATAAGCTAATATAGTTGTTGTCGGTGACTTTAATGCTCACCACTCTGAGTGGCTTGGCTCTAGTGACAGTGATTCTGCAGACATTAAAGCCCACAACTTTTGCCTTTCTCAATCCCTAACTCAAATAGTCAACTTTCAAACTCGCTTTCCTGACAACCTGAATCATTTACCTTCTCTACTCGACTTATGTCATGTTTCTGATCCTAGTCTGTGCTCAGTTTCTCCAAATTTACCCTTTGTTGCTTCTGATCACAGTTTGATCTCTCCAAAACTAATATCTCATTCTTCTTCATCACCTGAATCCCCCTATTATCGTACCTCTTACAACTACAGTAAAGCTGACTAGGATTTTTTCCGTGATTTTCTTTGTGATGGCCCTTGGGTAGAAATCTTTCGTCTTCCGGTTGACAAACATGCTTCTTACATAACTTTGAGGATTCAAGCTGGCATGGAATCTTTTGTTCCCTCTCAACAATTCCAAGTCAAGCCTCACTCTCCTTCATAGTTTTCCTCACACTGTGCTGCTGCGATTGCCAATCGAAATCGTTACTTCCATATCTATCAGCAAAACAATTCTCCTGAAAATAGACGCCTGTTTATTACTGCTTGAAACCATTGTAAAAAGGTGTTAACTAATGCCAAAGCCCGCTATTCTCAGGTCATGAAATCTTGTATCTCATCTCAAAAATTAGGCTTTTGTGACATCTGGAAAATCTTTAATAGTATTAATAATAAGGGCAAATCTATAATTCCACCTCTCTTATATGGCTCAGACTTTGTCACCTCACCTTAATACAAAGCTGAATTGTTTATTAAAAACTTTTCATCTTTTCATTTCTCTGGATTTCACTAGTTGCGTCTACCTGATATTGCCAACAAACAGGTTGATCCATTGCTTGCCATTCGCATCACTCCAGCTTCTGTATCTAAAGTGATTTCCTGCCTAGACTCATCTACAGTTTGTGGCCCGGACAACATACCTGCTATTGTCTTGAAGAAGTGTTCTTCGGAGCTGTCGTGTATACTCTCAAAACTATTCAACAAGTGCTTATCTGAGTCTTGTTTTCCAGCCTGTTGGAAAGCGACATCTGCTATCCCTATCTTCAAAAATTCTGGAGAGCGATCTGGGTTGTCTAACTATCGTCCCATTAGTTTTCTTCCTATCATAAGCAAGGTTTTTGAATGTTTAATTAACTAACACTTGATTTCTCATCTTGAATCTAATAACTTACTTTCTGACCATCAATATGGATTTCGATCTTCTCGTTCTACAGCTGATTTGCTAACGTAATAGCCGATAGGTTTTATCGTGCATTAGATAAAGGTGGAGAGGATAAGGCCATCGCTATTGGTATTTCAAAAGCTTTTGATAAAGTTTGGCATGCTGGTCTTATCCATAAGCTTTCTTCTTATGGTGTATCTGGCAACATCTTTAAGATTATTTAATCCATCCTTTCCAATCGTAGTATACAAGTTGTCCTCGATGGACAACTTTTATACTACGATTATTCTGTAACGTCAGGGGTTCCTCAAGGTTCTATCCTTGGCCCTATACTCTTTTTAATTTACATTAACAATCTTCCAGATATTCTCACATCTAAGGTGGCATTGTTTGCTGATGATACTACCATTTATTCTTGTATTGATATAAAACCAAAACTCTCTGATTGCTTGGAGGGGCAATTGAGCTTGAAAAGGATCTCACTTCTGCTACAGCATGGGGCTCACAGTGGCTGGTGAACTTTAATACAGATAAAACTCAATTTTTTTAAGCCAATTATTATCGCAATAAGTTATCTACTCTTCATCTTCTAGGATTAACTCTTACTTTCAAACTTTCTTGGAAACCATATATCAAATCAGTTGCAAAATTAGCATCTGCTAAGGTTGCATATCTTTATTGAGCTCGACATTTTCTTACTTTGGATTCTATTCTCTATCTCTATAAATCTCATATCCGGCCTTGTATGGAATACTGTTGCCATATCTGGGGCGGATCTTTTAATGATGCCCTTTTTCTTTCCGAAAAGGTGCAAAAACACATTGTAAACATAGTTGGACCTGCTCTTGCAGTCAACCTCCAACCATTATCACATCGTCGTAATGTTGCTCTCTTTCTCTTTTCTACAAATTCTATTTAGGGCACTGCTCTAAAGAGCTAGTGTCTCCTGTGTCGTCTTCTAAAATTCATTCTCGTGTTACTTGCCATTTAATTAAGTCTCATTCTTTTTCTGACTGTTCATTTCTTTGGAATTCGCTTCCTTCATCTTGCTTTCCTGATTCATATAATTTGCAATCCTTTAAGTCCGTCAATCGTTATTTTACTTTACAATCTTTATCTTTTCTGTTCCAGTAACTTCCAACTTTAATTAGCAGTTGCTTGCAGCCTTGTTGGAAGCGAAGATGTTTAAAAAAAATTAAAAAAAACTGGAAATTTTTTTGTTTTATAATTTGATAAACAACTTACAGTCCCTACAAATTCTACAACGATTACTCCTACACTTACTATTGCTGAAATTGTACAAACTTAAGTAGCTGATAAAGCTTGCAAATAAATCTTTATATCAACTTACTAATTTGAGTGTCAAAATAATATTTTTGACATTCAAACCATAATTTTGAAATTTTTGTAATTTTGACTTGAAAATATTTCTAGACATTAAGGTTGATAAAACATGCATTGTTTAATTAGCAAACAGATTTAGTAATAGAAAAATCAGGTTATTTGTTTCTGAATATTAAATTTTGCTAATATCAGTGATTTAATTCTTTTTATAGAACTTTTTTATTGTTATTTTTATTACTTGCAACAATAGTATTCTTTTTTTCTAGGTGCTTGACAGAATATATCCTGATTTTCAAAAAACTTATGAAACTTACTTTCATTTCATTATTAAGAGCATTAATCCCCATGTGGTAGCAACATCCCTGTATGTTATTAATTGGCTTTTTCAACGGCTTTAAAAAACATTTAAGATTTGTAAGCAGAAAGAGATCAAGAATGTAAAAGAAAGCTTTAAATAACAGTGGTTGTGCAACAAAATAACTTTGGAGTGGGCAGTACAAAATTTAAAAAAAACTAAACAAAAAGAGATGACAGCAGTTGAATAAATTTTTTTTTAATTAATCCCAGTGAGTTTAAACTTTCCAGTTCTTATAAATAAATTGTTCTACTTTTCTAGAATTGAACAATTTTATAAAATACATCTTAATATTTTTTATTAAAATAACCCAATCCAAGATGTTTTTGTTGACTTCAATGCTCATCACATTAAAAGGTTTGGCTCAAGTACCCCTGTAGTTTGTAAAGCTCAAAATTTTGTCTTTCATAACTACTCAGATAGTTAACTTTGTGATTTGTTTTGCAGACAACTTTAATAACTTACCTTTACTTCTTGATTTGTGTCCCTGACTCTAGCTTTTGCTTGCGTTTCTTGATGTTCACCAGATTATGCTATGACCTTACTTAAACATTTATCTCATACTTCTTTAACATCAGATTCACCCTATGATTAAACTTCTTACTTCTTCAACATCGGATTCACCCATTCATTCTTCAACATCAGATCCTATTATTAAACTTTTTTTCTTAATGATCAATGGCCTGATATCTTTTGTCTCTCTGCTGAAAATTATACCTCCTTAACAATCTCCTTGATTCAGGTAGAAATGGATGTTTTTAATCCTTCTTGTTGGTTTCAAGTCAAGACTCAAATTTCACAATGTTTTACTCCTGTCCTGGTATTTCTTTCATCTTTTGCAGAAAAATAACTCTCAGGATAACAATGGTTTTCTTATCATACATGAAATCAAAAAAATTGTTGATGACATCATAATGATAAAACGCTTCATTATAAATATTAAAAGTTGAATTTGTTCATTATAGAAATAAAAAAAATGAAATTTTAATAACCTTTTATCATCGTCTGTTAGTTTTAGCATCTCCATCATTTTGATTTCACAACTAAAAAAAACATTTCATTTAAACTTAACACAATTAAAAAATAGTTTAAAAAAAATAACAGATTTAAATACAAAAAAATAAGCTTTTTTTTTTAAGGCTTAGCTCCAGCTCCCATTAAATTCGCTCTTGTTTGGCATCCAGCTCTAATGTACATTAGTGGAGACTGAGGCTAATTGCAATGAAATTTTAAAAACTACATTTATCTCCTATAATTTTGATATTTTTGAAAAAACTTTTAAGGTTATAAAATAGATTTTAATTGCATGTTAATCCAACATTGATAAATATAATTTAAAACTTAGTTATTGCACAATAGTGTAACAAAAATGAAAAAAATGCTGCAACTTACCCCACAGCAGGGCATATAGCAATAGTGAACGGGGTATGTTGCAACAAAATACTTTGAAAGTATAAGCCTTGCAGAATTCACATAAAAATTACTAGTTAATCAGTAATTTCTATTTGGCAACAAAAATTTTACAATTACAATAAAAGAAAGTAATTTCATTGAGCTGAAATACTTCTATTTTGCAAGACTTCACATGTACCTGTTTAGTAAAATGATAATTACATTCAAAGAAATTAAATAACGACGATTATTATTTAAACTAATTAATTATTTGAACTCCGATTTGCAATAAATAAGTTTAGAAAAAAGCAAGAGAAGTTTTTAGGATACTTTAGTTCTGTTTTTTTTATTTTGATGATATAAAAACTCAATAACATTTTATCTAAAAAAAAAAAATTAATGTAAAAAAATTACATTAACTACATTTCAATTCAACTTTATTTTTTTTTATTGATGTAGAAGTATTAGATTTTCTCTTTCTAGAAAAAAATTATTTTTTAGTCATAAACTGTTGTTTTATTGGAGTATCTGTAAAAATTTCTGTATCCTTCCTCTTTGATCTAGTGACCATTTCTTCCTTAGGTTAAGCTATTTTTTTTATTAATATTTTCACTTACAACAAGGCTGCAAGCAATCACTATTAGAGTTAGAAGTTACTGGAAGAGAAAAGAAGAAATTTATAAAGCAAGATACAGATTAACAGAAGACTTAAAAGATCGTTAATTATATGAATCAGGAAAACAAGATGAAGGGAGCAAATTCCAAAGAACTGATGTTCAAGGAAAAAAACTAAACAAAAAAAGAATTTTTAATGCAATTAGAAACAGTCACAGTTAAAGAATGAGTTCTATCTGAATGACCAGTAACACAAGAATGAACTTTAGTAGATGGCACAGGAGACACTAGCTCTTTAGAGCAGTGCTCATTATAGTATTTGTAGAAAAGAGAAAGAGAAGCAACATTACGACAATGTGATAATGGTTGAAGGTTAGCTGCAGGTGCAGGTGCAACTACGTTTACAATGCATTTTTGCACCTTGTATAAAAGAGAAAGGGCATCATTCAAAGATCTGCTCCAGATATGGCAACAGTCTTCTATACATGAACCGATTTGAGATTTATGGAGATAAAGAATAGAATCTGGAGTAAGAAAGTGGCAAGCACAATAAAAAGATGCAACTTTAGCAGGTGCTAATTTTGCAATTGATTTGATATACAGTTTCCAAGAAAGATTGAAAGTAAGTGTTAATCCTTGAAAACGAAGAGTAGATGACTCATCAAGTACATTACTGTTCATAAATAAAAATGAAGATCATAAGATAACGATTAGCCAAAAAAATTTTATCTAAGCTAAGTTCACCAGCCACATAGAGCCCCATGCTGTAGAAAAAATGAGATCCTTTTCAAGCTCATATACCCTCTCCAAGCTTAATTGTTTGGAAAGCTAAGCTAAAGATGAAAATGTGATCAGAAGCACTTAAGGGTGAATGTGGCAAAACTGAGCACTGGCTAAGATCAGAAATAAGACACAAGTCATGTAGAGAAGGTAAATGATTTGGATTGTCTGGAAAGCGAGCTAGAAAGTTGACTAACTATGTTAGAGAATGAGCCTTAATGCCTGCAGAGTCACTGATACTAGAACCAAGCCATTCAATGTGATAAGAATTAAAATCACCAACAATAATGATTTTGACTGAAGATAAAGAGAAACGGCTATGTCAATTTGATCAGAAAGAACATCGAAAAGAGAGCAGTATTAAGATAAAGGAGAGCAATATAGAACAAAGAGAAAGGTGATAGAGTGAAGTAGTGCTAAACAGAAGCACATAAAAGAATACTCTGTGGAATCAAACCAATATTCCCAACAAATAGGTAAATGTAAATGCCCAGACCAAACATGTGACTGTTTTAGTCCTTACAAACTAAAGGATAACCATCAACACTAAGATCACAAGATGAGACAGCTGAACTCAAATTAGTCTCACAAAGTGCAATAATGAAATTTGCAAGAGATATGACTCAATAGAAAAAAATTACTTCTAAGATTACTAATATTAGTGAATTATTTAGAAAACTTGATGATGACAATGGTTTTTTGTGCTTTACAGTTTTTGGTACTTTCTTACTTATTTTTGGATTTGTTAAAGAATTTGACTCAAAGCACAGATAATACTCAAATATGCAATAACACACAGAGGCTTCTTAACCTATAAACACACCCTGATGAAACCTTCTATAAAAAGTTAATTATATCTGAACTTTAAATATGTAATGCCCTTGTTAAAAAAAAAGTTTACTTAATTGAAAATTTACTTTAAAAATAGAAGATACTCAGTGTTAAAAAATAAAGAAGATTACTTTAAAAATAGAAGATTACTTTAAAAATAGAAGATTACTTTAAAAATAGAAGATATTCAGTGTTAAAAAATAAGGAAGATTTTTCAGAGCCCTTAAAATGAACAAAAGATATCAGAAAATAAAAGAATAGGAAAATATTTAGCTAGGAAAATAAGAAAACCAGGTAAGTTCTCAAGAAAAGGAAAAAAACCAAGATAAGGAATATGTTAAACTTGGTATTTAGTTAAATTATGAAAAATGTCAGAAAACCTTTAGGCATAGACACTTAATATAGAAAAGATTGGTAATTAAATTTCAACTTATGGAAATTGATAACTAAGACAATGATAACTAAATTGCAACTTGTGGAAACTTTGACGTGATGTTAAAATAATGCAAGAGTTAAGAAAAGCCTTTCTATCTTTTAAAACAAAATAATCTAGGTATTACTTATTTAACTCTTTTATGAGTTATGCTTTAATCTGGAATAGATATATAATGGAATAGAATTATATAAAAGATATAAACATCATTTCAAAATTTATGCTAACTATGCGGTAACAATACAATTATTACAATGTTATTGACACATAGTAAGTGACCAGTGTTGAAATTTGACTGTAATGGGGTTGGGTTTGATAAAAAATAGTCATGGCCGGGCTGCATAAACAATGAAACATCCTATAGTATATTATTTCTATATATATATATACATGTATATCTATATTTAAACATCATTGTGATCAATATGATCATTATCATCACCTTCATCATCATTATTGTTAAGCTTTAGCCTTTTAAGCTGTTTCTCTAATATAAAAAATCTCAAGCATTTTTTACCTTAACTAAAGCTTGTTTATACTATATGTAAAGGACTCTCTCTCAAAGTTTTCTTACTTCTACCTCTGCCATTGTCTCAACTTGTGCAGTTGCTATATTAAATCATAATCATTTGTTTTGTCTTTTTTACAAGAACATCTTTATTGAGAATAAATATCTTTTATTATTAGAAAAAGTTAATGTAGAAGAGTCCTGTCTGATGCTAATCTCCATTATTATCAGTTTACTAAACCTTGTGAACAAGATTTAGTAAACAGTTTACTAAAACAGATTAACCCATTTGTTAGACATCCAAATTGCTCCAACTTCTGATGCTAAAGTAAATTCTCAATTTTAATTTCCTATGGCTTGTGGTTCAGACAACATTTCCATCATAGTTTAACAAATGTGTTCTCCAGAACTATCTTCAATCCTCACTAAACTATTATTAAGTGCTAAATAAGTGGTTCCAATATTTGAAAACTCTAGAAAACACTCAAACCTATCTAACTATCATACAATTAGAATCTTTCTTATTGCATGGTTAAAGTCATTCTCAAAGGCCTACACTCTTCCTTATTTCCAGTAATTATAGGAGTACCACAAGATTTTAAATTTATAATATAAAAAATGTTATATTTTTTCTAGCCAGTTATCAACCCTTGCTAAATCTATAATTTGACCAGGGCCAGGTTCATAAAAAGTCCCATTTTTAGCTGGGGCCTGGACTGGGACCCCGCTTACTTATTATTGACACAATGGGGATTTTAGGTCACTATTATTGCATAATACCACTAGTCTATTGAAAACAAAAAACTGTTCAACATACTCAAGTACAAAAGGTGTGCTATCCACCACTTCATCAATAAATGTAATTTTCTTTTCAGTGGCTGTAGTACAAAAAGGAGATTCTTGCATCTGTCTTTCCAAGTGTTTACTTGCTTTAAAGCAATGAAGTGAACAAAATCGCTACAAATTAAGATTAAAATTTTTACTAAAAAAAATTTAACAAAAATTAAGAAGCATTCAAAACTAAAAACAAAAAAAAGATTATTTTTAAAAAACAACAACAACAAGAATATTAATAAGAAATACCTTTCGCTCTTCCATATCATAGACTTTGTTTGAACTAGTTGATATATGAAACTTTTGTTTGACTACCTAAATAAACTTGTAATAAAAAATAAAAACGTTTTTTTACTAAAAGTTTTAATAATCGTATTCAGTTTTTTTGTTTTTTATTTGTTTTTAAAGAGCAATCTATTTAAGAACGTGAAGAATATTTTTATTAAGGAGAAAAAAATATCTCAGTAGCTAATAGTTTAAAATAATTTAAGAAAAATACACATTAAAAAATTTAAATAATAATAAACCTTAGAGATCTTGTTGCTACATAAAGCATATCCACACATTTTGGAAACAAAACGTTCTTCTGTAATATCTTGATAATGTGATAATGTTATAATGCTTAACTGGAAATAAAAATAATTTAAATAAATGACATATTTTAATTATTAAGTTACTTTATATTAAACATTATATGAAACTTTAGGGATTGCGATACTACTTTTTCAAATATTGCTATAACAGTATTTAGAAGAAATCTATTTGAAAACAATTTTGAAAAAGTACTACAATCTGTGTATTTCATAATAAATGATACAATTTTGTATTTTGTGATGCGACATGAATATTTCTTGTATTAAAAAATATAGTGTTTTGATTTTTTTTATTATTTTATACATTTTATATATTTAATATTTTAAAATTTTTTTTTTTACTTTACAATATTTTTTATTTAATTCTTTACATTTTTATTTACTACTGATAGGTAACCTAGGTAACCTGGTAAACCCTGGTAAGATCAAGGTGTGTTAACAATTTCAGTAAAATGACTTTGGTGGGGCATATCAGAACAAATTATTTATATAATTGGATATTATTACTACCATTTTGTGATGTTGTTTACAGTTTGATGATTTTATTTTTAATCTAAAATATTATTTTTCTTACTAAGAAAAGCAATTTTAGTAATAAATTCAAAGAAATTCTTATTTTAATATCTTAACTTCGCTTATTAATAGTGGTTAATGTAAACAAAGGAGGTAAGAAATGATGTAAGAAAGATCAATCATCCAAAATGGGACAAAATGCAGTTTTTGCTGTGAGTAAAAAGGAACTTAGAACTAGAAAAGCTGCTGATACATATGGCATATTTAAGTTTGCTCTACATTGGCATATTGCTAATAACTGGCTCGTCAAAAATGTTGCCAAATAATTTCAGGATATTTTTTGTGTGATTTTTGTGATGCATAAAATTTTTTGTTTAATTTCAAATTTAGTAGTAGTTACCAATTTAATAATATATAGGTTAGAGTAGAGCAGAGGTATTTTACAATAAAACACAAATAAAAAAATTTCATTTTAGCTGTCATTTCTTTTATTTGGTGTATGGGTGTAAGGGCATGTAGTTTCTATGGGTACATTAATTTTTTGAGAGTTGAATGTCTGAACATATTTAGCCTTTATTTTCATCATTTTTAAAGCTTTATAATTGAAGAATAAATGCTGCTTTTTAAATGCCCCATTTTGCTTGCCCCACCCACTTGCAAAATGTAAAAGTTTTGCTTGTCTAGAATTTCGTCACTTTATTTGTTGTAACTTATTTTTAGAATTTTTTTTTTGTTTTTTCTTTTTTTTTATATCAATAAATTTTAGGAATTTTATAAAAAACAGTGTTAACTATGATTGTTTATCCGTTACTAGGATTTGTTTCTTAAGTGGCCTATATGCCCCGCTCTACCCTATGTTTTGATTTCTTTGTTATAATTATAAATTATTTTTAAAAAAAAAGGATCCCTTACAAAATGACCAATCAAAACTTAGTTCAGTGCTATTGACTCCAATATCTAACACATTTCTTCTAGCAGATTTTAAAGGTGTTTCAAAATTTGCAACAAATAAGTTATGTATTTTATCTTCAAATCAATTTTTTCAGTTTCATTTTCTACAACAAAATTTCAATCTCATTCTTCACAATAAAACTTTAAAACAAATTTAAATGCTTGCTTGCTGTTTTTTCTTCTAACCAAAATGTAAAGTAACTTTTCATACATTCAAAAAATTTATTTTATTATGATTTGTAATGAATTATCCTGTAATAATATCTTATAAAAATGTTTTTTCCTTTGTAAAAAATAATTTCAAAATCAAACATTTTGCTAAAATAGCATTTTACAACCATTTCACTTTGTTAGTTAACCCCTAAGTTTTTAATTTATTTTGATTTTTAATTTCAATTAGATCTTGACAAAGATTTTTCAAGTGTTAAATGCGAATTCTTGTGAAGAGATATTTTCAAAAAAGAAATTTAATAGAAAATGCATCTGATACATATCTCGGGTGGAAATCACGAACCTCAAAAGCAAAATCCTTAAATGTAAACATCATGAATCAAAATAAACAACACCACATATAAATACTATCCAGGAAGTGAATAAATATTATGTCCATACTTAAACTTAATCTTTTACCAAGGATTAAAATGACATGTTCAGGATGACATCTTCCAATGTTGCACTGCCTTATGACTTATGGGCTTTATTTACCATTCTGCAGTACTTATTAAAAGTCCATTAAGTCAAGTAAAAATGTAAAATTACTTTTATGTTTTGTTAACAAAATAAAAATTTTTACAAACTCAGATAATGCTTTAATTTTGGTGTGTAAATAGATTATGTGACTTTCCTCACATCAAAGCAGAATTTTCTTGTTTTTGCCACCCTAAATACTTCACTTCATTGCAAAGTAATTCAGAAACACTTCTAGTATAACAAAAACAAAAAGTAACACTTCTAGTTGTTTTCTTGGAGTCAGAACTTCCTGTATTTCATCTGAGCTTGTGACTCGCATTGGTACAGAGCTTATATTATTAATGTCATTGATTGCCAGTGTAATCTTATTTTGATTTCTGTTATTACTTGCGCTAATAATTACACCCCATGTCAGAGGCTCTGCCGTTGATAGTTTCTCACTGGTTATTTTACTTCAATTTAGTGGAAAAATTCCACAAGTTTCAAAAGACATTATAGCATTGCTTTAATTGAATGCCCCACTGTCTGTAACTGATTTCAGCAATTGTAGAAAAGTTGCTTTATCTACATTTTTGTGTCCGTCAAATATTAGAAGGGGTGATCCTTCTAATTGGTTTGTTTCAGCTATAAATATCTTTTCAAACCATTCAATGAATTGAGGCGACTCCATCCAATCTGAAGGAAAACAGTTATAACGTGCATAGTCTGGACTGCCATTGCACCAGGTGCTGTAAAGGTGAAGACCTTTATAAACAATATATGGTGATAAAAATTGACTGGTTGCAGAACAGCAAACCTGCACTGTGAACATTGTTTTAGTTGAAGTTAGGACTGTTTTTTTGTGGATTCTTTAATCCACATTTGCAAAGAATTTTCTGCTTGCCTATGTTAATTTGAAATCCTGTTTCATCTACATTGAATATATTTTGTGACTTATTCTGTAGATGAACTTTCTCAAAATAACAACTGCTAGTTTTTCAACTGCTACGTTAACACTGCATGTATACGCACGGTTAGCAGGAAGAGATTGTTCAATCCAACGAGGAAGTTCTTATTTCCGTCTCTACTGAAAACCATCCAATTAATTCCAATTAATTCCAGGCTCCTATTCCTAATTGCATCCATTCCTAATTGCATCCAATTAATTCCAGGCTCGCCATTCTTAAAGGTATTTGGCTCTACCACTACTGTTAATGTAATCTTGCACAATACTTGCAACATTGCAATGATCTATCCCAAAGCCCTAGTCTCTAAGTTTCTGAACTGTATGAACAATCAACGTTTCTTTTTCTCTTGTCAAAATTGTTTGGCGGCCAACTTGTTTACAATGCACTTTATTGAGATGATTAATTAATGTTGTTTTATTAATATTGCACATGAATGCCGCTTTACTTATGCTGACATTGTTTTCACTCACATCATAAATGGCTTTCTTCATGGCTTCCTGATCATACAATCATATGTTGAACTTGGTTTTTTTATGTAGTTGCGAGGCACGACACCATGTGATCATAAACCCTAAAAAAAAGTCATTTATTTTCATCATTTATTTATTTACACTTAAGGCATAATGACAATAATCACACATTATGAGTAAACTTAGACATACCTATGGGATAACTTTTTTTTATGGGATAACCCAAAACCGAAATGCACATTTTAAACAAAGAATACTAATAAATCATTTTAAATGTTTAGGATTTAGAAATAATATCATAAAAATACATTTAAAATTGTATTATAGTATGGTTTAACTTACCTTATAACTAAAGTTGTTTCAAAAAATTAAGAATAAGTTTAATTTATGTTCGCCATATTCGTTATTTATATTTACAATTATGTGGATAAAAATAGCTATATTTGTTCATTCAACCGATTACTGTCGCGTCAGTTCAAATAACTTTAACAATAGTCAACTGGCGACTGGTAAAAGTCGCGTAGCCTTGAATATTTATAAAAGTTGAATTTTAAAACTATTATAAAATAATACATAATAAAATATCTATAAAACAAGATACAAAATTTTAACGTCTATGAAAGTTATTTTATGCATTTTTAGCATAGCAACTAACTTGAAAAACATAATAATTTAAAAGCTAAACATCTCCCTTATTTTTTATCACCCTGGATTTCACAATTATTTGTTTTGGTGTTCCAAATGTGCATTAGATCAACCCTTAAAATATTTTGTTTTTTGTTTTTTAGAAGGGTGGGAGAAGGTGGGTGAAGGGGAAAGTTTTATCACCACAAAAGAAAAAATTTCTAAACTGTGAAATTCTTACTTGAGTTATACTTTTTTTAAATTTAAATTTTGTACAAAATTTAGATTAATATAAAAGCCAGTGCTTTAGATCCATATAAAAGATATAAATGATATTGGTACAGCTGTGCATAACTTGCATAGTGCACCAGCTTCAGCCATACATTAATGTGCAACCAACATTTTTATTTTCTTTATTATTTACATCTTCGCTTTCAACAAGGCTGCAAGCAACCACTATAAGAGTTGGAAGTTACTGGAAGAGAAAAGATGAAGTTTATAGAGCAAGATAACAATTTAAAATCGACTTGAAAGATTGCAAATTATAGGAATCAGGAAAGCAAGATGAAGGAAGCGAATTCCAAAGAACTGATGCTCCAGGAAAAAAACTAGACCAATAAGAGTTTTTTGAGCACTTAGCAACAGTCAAAGAAAAAAGATGAGACTTAATTGAATGACGAGTAACACGAAACTGAATTTTAGTAGATGCACAAGCCACACTAGCTCTTTAGAGCAGTGTCCATTTAGTATTTGTAGAAAAGAGAAATAGAAGCAATATTATAACAATGTGATGATGGTTGGAGGATAGCTGCAAGAGCTGGTCCAACTATATTTACAATGCGTTTTTGCACCTTGTCTAAAAGAGAAATGGTATCATTAGAAGATCCGCCACAGATATGGCAACAGTATTCTATACAAGGACGGATTTGGGATTTATAGAGATACAGAATAGAGTCTAGAGTAAAAAGGTGGCAAGCATGATAAAAAGATGCAACCTTAGCAGATGCTAATTTTGCAATGGATTTGATATACGGTTTCCAAGAAAGATCGGAAGTAAGAAATCATTCTAAGAGATGAAAGGTAGATGACTCATTGAGTACATTACCATTCGTAAATATAGAAATATTATATTTAAAATTAATTCGATAGCCATTGGCTAAAAAAAATTGGGTTTTATCGGAAAAAAGATTCACTAGCCACTGTGAGCCCCATGCTGTAGCAAAAGTAAGATTCTTTTCAAGCTCAAACGCCCCCTCAAAGCAATCAGAGAGTGTTGGCTTCTTATCATGACAAGAAAAATGGTAGTATCATCAGCGAACAATACCACCTTAGATGTGAGAATATCTGGAAGATCATTAATGTAAAGTAAAAAGAGTATAGAGCCAAGGATTATACCTTGAGGAACCCCTGAAGTTACAATATATGAAGAAGAGTGATGTCCATCAAGGATAAGTTTTATACTATGATTGGAAAGGAAGGAATCAATAATCTTCAAGATGTTACCAGATACACCGTAAGAAGAAAGCTTATGTAAAAGACCACCATGCCAAACTTTATCAAAAGCTTTAAAAATGTTGAGAGGATAAACTTTAACCTCTCCACTCATCTAATGCACGATAAAACCTGTCAGTTATTACTGTTAGCAAATCAGCTGTAGAACAAGAAGATCGAAATCCATAATGATGATCAGAAAGTAAGTTATTAGATTCAAGATGAGAGAGTAAGTGTTTGTTAATTAAAGATTCAAAAACCTTGCTTATGATGGAAAGAAGACTATGGGATGGTAGATAGACAAGTCAGATCGCTCTCCAGAGTTTTTGAAAATAGGGATAACAGATACCGCTTTCCAGCAGGCTGGAAAACAAGACTCTGATAAGAACTTGTTAAATAGTTTTGAAAGTATGGATGACAGCTCTCAAGATCACTTCTGCAAGACTATAACAGGTATGTTGTCCCGACCACAAGCTGTAGAAGAGTCTAAGCAGGAAATCACTTTTGATACAGAAGCTGAAGTGATACAAATGTCAAGCAATGCATCAACCTGTTTGACAGCTACATCAAGTAGAATGCAACTAGTGAAATCAAGAGATGATATTGATGAAAAGTTCTTAGCAAACAATTCAGCTTTGTCTTTAGGTGATTTGACAAAGTCTAAACCATACAAGAGAGGTGGAATAACAGATTGGTCCTTATTATTGATACTGCTAAAGATTCTCAAGAAGTCACAAGAGCTTAATTTTTGTGATGAAATACGAGATTTCATGACCTGAGAATAGCCAGCTTTGGTGTTAGTCAAAACCTTTTAACATGGTTTCTAACAAAAGTAAACAGACATCTGTTACCTGGAGAATTATTTTGCTGATAGATAGATGGAAGTAACTGTTTTGATTGAAAATTGCAGCAGCACAATGTGAAGAAAACCATGGAGAAGAGTGAGGCTTGACCTGAAATTGTCAAGAGGGAACAAAAGATTCCATGCCAGCCTGAATCCACGAAGTTATGTAAGAAGCACATTTGTCAGCAGCAAGACGAAAGATTTCTACCCAAGGGCCATCATGAAGAATATCATGGAAAGAGTTCCAGTCAGCTTTAAGGTAGTTGTAAGAGGTACGATGATAGGAGGATTCTGATGAAGAAAAATAGTTTTAGAGAGATCAATCCATGATCAGAAGCACCCAAGGGTAAATGTGGAGAAACTGGGCACTGACTAGGATCAGAAACAAGACATAAGTCGAGTAGAGAAGGTAAATGATTAAGGCTGTCTGGAAAGCGAGTTGAAAAGTTGACTATTTGAGTTAGAGATTAAGAAATGCAAGAGTTAAGGGCCTTAACACTAGCAGAGTCACTGACACTAGAACCAAGCCATTCAGTGTGATGAGCATTAAAGTCACCAACAACAACTATATTAGCTGATGGATAAAGAGAGAGGGCTTGGTCAATTTGATCAGAAAGAACATCAAAAAAGTGCAGTCTTGAGATGAAGGAGAGCGATATACAACAAATAGAAAGGCAATAGATTGAGGTGGTGCTAAGCGAAAGCACTTGAAAGAATAGTCTGTGGATTCAAACCTAGTTTCCTGACAAATGGGTGAACTCTTATGAATGTAAATGCCAAGGCCAAGCATGTTACTGTTGGAGTCTTTACGAATTAAAGGAAGATAACCATCAACACTAAGATCACAAGATGAGACACCTCAACTCAAACTAGTCTTACAAAAAGCAAGTTGATCTGGTGAACTTTGCAAGAAATAAAACTCAACAGAAGAAATGTTTCTTTGAAGACCACGAATATTAGTGAATGATAGGTTTAGAGAACTTGGTGATGATGATGGTTTTTTGTGTTTGATAGTTTTTGGTACTTTAGTCATTTTAATTTTTGAAAGAACTTGACTCAAAGAAATAGATAGTGCTCAGTACACTATTTAATAGTCCAAGCAATTGCCTCATTACTAGTAATAAACATTTAGCCGTAACAAAGGAATCCAATTGTGGCCTCAACAATGTACACCAAAAGTATGAACAGGGACACCATCCATGCGCAACATGGCACTGTTGGTACTCTGATATTTTTTAACTGTTGATGGAATTAGTCGCTCTGAGAGCTACCACAGAGTTTGGGAAACCTGACTACCAGCCAGCCTCAAAACCATAAAACTGTGTTTTAGAGCTGTACCTCATTAGGAGATAATAGAATGAGTTGCTTAGTCATAAAAACAGAGACTCAAGCAAAACCTATGCATTGAGTCAAGAGGATCCAGCATTTAACATCCTAAACTGGAAACAATGTATTAAAAATACATCTGCGCCAGCCTAATAGATAATAGCTGTCCATAACTTTTGAAAACTACGAGTAAACAGATTATTTAAAAGTTTTAATCGTTTTTATTTTTTAATGGATTTTATATTGGACTATATTGGATTATTGTTATATTGGATTATATTGGATAATTTGGATTGGATATATTTATATTGGATTATATTGAATTATTATTGGATTATATTGGATTATATTGGATAATATGGATTTTATATGGTTGTAGAGCCTTACCTGCCCTCATATAGGATCTATTTAATTTCATAATCAGGACTGTTGTCTTAGTTCTATTAAATTGATAGAAATGGTTAGCAAATTACAAATTCGGAAACTATGACATGGACATAAGAAAGCAAGCTAATAAATATGTGGAACTGGTAAAGAAAAAAACAATTACAAGAAAAAATTCATTAAAAGTTGATTGTTTAAACAAAATGACTATCTTACAATATGTCTGAATTCTTCTTTTGTAATACATTCAACAACAGCTAAACGTTCAACACAACGGTAAGCTGCTTCTTCTGCTCGAACATGTGATTGAATTTTCGCTCTGATTTTTTCTTTTCTAAAATTCAAAGTCAACTAATATGTATATATATATATATATATATATATATATATATATATATATATATATATATATATATATATATATATATATATATATATATATATATATATATATATATATATATATGTATATATAATTATTTTTTATAAAATATAATACTGTCGTGGACAATAGTTATTTTACAGCAGCAATATCAATACTAGGTAAATAAATGGATAATCTGTTAAATAGTTAGTGATCATCACTGTATGCTTAAATTAATAATTTAAAAATCTTTTCATATTTCTAGATTCTATTATGTTTTAGTAAAAGCAAAAAGCTTATTATTTCAGCAATTTCAGACTTAAACATCTGAATGCGTTTGATAATTAAGTTTTCCCCAAGTTCAACTAATTCTTTAAGGAGTGAAAACAAAATAAAATTTTCTGATAATTGGGTATAATCATATAATTTTTCTTATTTATATGGGCATAATCATATAATAGAGTTTAATTGAGTTGCATGATGCATTTGTAATACTATATCTTTTTTTTATTTCTATTAATTGTTTCATTAGGTTACTATGTATGGCAGGATATAAAATGGGCAGGAATGTTGTGCATCTCATTGTAAGCCAAAATTATTATTTC
This sequence comes from Hydra vulgaris, assembly GCF_038396675.1. Taxonomy (NCBI): domain Eukaryota; kingdom Metazoa; phylum Cnidaria; class Hydrozoa; order Anthoathecata; family Hydridae; genus Hydra; species Hydra vulgaris. The sequence goes on along the minus strand of NC_088921.1, from coordinate 68,222,130 downwards.
ACTCATTATTCTGTTCTTCATTTATCATTCAAACAGAAAACACTTGGCAATAGCAATTTTTGATTGTGTGGGTTCTATTTTTAGTGCAACTAAAAAATACATACTACTGTTTTTCTAAAGACGGCCATGATGCCTTTAACCTATCTGATTTAAGTGTTTGAAATTGATGACATATGCCAGTACCATAATATAATGTTATTCTACAAAAACATTTGAATAGAAGTATCTTTAGTAATGGATCTGTAAATGTATCTAAACACAATTTCTTGCTGTATAAGTTGCTTTTAGAAATTTATTTCGTCCTTGCTTACAATGGTTACTAATTTTATGGTCATCTCAAATGATTACTCCAAGATATTTATTTGAAGTTACTGGACAATCACAGTGAAACAAAACAAAATATTTTCTTTTTTGATTCACTTTGTTTTTACATCAAATTTTACAAATTGTATTATTTTGGAATTCCATTGAATTTGGTAATTTTCTACCATAATCCTCACAAATTTTAAGTAATAGATTTAATTTTTTAACATTTGAAGTAATAACAAGAACATCATCAGCATACATTAAACTACCAATCATTAAATTATTAATACATAGACCAAGTCCTTCAGTATATATTGAGGAAAGAAGAGGTGAGAGTGGTCCAACTTCTTTAATGCCAACTCTTGTTACTACCACAACTTACAAATGCATACGAATTAAGATAGTATTCGTACTACACAAGCCACAATTTGGTGTTAATGGTAAAATAATTTTGATAAAACAACTTACACAGTTGTGGACAGGAAAGGCATGCAATCGCACACTATTCCTGACTATGCATTTAATTTGTTTTTGCAACAACTTGACCACAACTTTTTAGATTTCTAAAAATGTTTTAAATCAAGAGCTGAAATAAAGTAAATAAAGTGAGAAATTGCTTTTAAAGATTAAGCTACGAAAAACACTTTTTTTTTAATTATCGAAAGATATTATATAGTTATAAAAGTGTATTTTTTACAACAAATGTAAATGTTTTTCAAACAACTTGTACAATTAATTTTATAAACAACAACGAAAATGATTCTTTCAATAAACTTTTAGTTGAATGCATAAATTTAATAGTCAAAAACATTTTTTTTTAGTGCCAAGTTATTTTTTATAATGCTAAACTTTCTAATAAAATGTTTTTACACTATGCTACACGCTTTAAATATATTTTTATTACGCTATTAAATAAATTATCAGATATTGTTAAATAAAATTTTTATTGATTTCAAAAAATCTTTTTTTTTTAAAGATTGATGTCAATGTTTTAAAACTATTTGTTATATTAATTTTATAAACAACGACGACAATGATGTAAATCAATAAGCTTTATTTTTAAATTTATTAAACTAATATAGTCGAAAACATAACTAAGTTTTTTTTGTTGTTTATTAAACTTTCTAACTAAATGTTTTTAAACTACCTTACTTGTACAAAAATACTTTATTAGAAAGTTTACAAAATATTAACAACAAAAAATTTTTAAATGTTTTTAAATAAAGTAACAAACTTTAATGACTGTTTTAAATAAAAAACATTAAATATAAATTTATAAAGAATATTTTTAATAATTATAATTAATTTTAAAAATTTGTTTATTTTATGATTGTTTAAATATAATTTTATAAATGATTTTACTTTAAGATTAATTTTATATTTAAATAGTTCACCTAATATTTAAAAAAAATTATGAGTTTGGCCTAAATTATAAAAATATTAGAAAAGATAAAAAATTTAAATTCAACTGTAACGTAATTATAAACATGATTTTCTACTTTGATTTTTCAGTTTCATATTAGTTAACTTAATAGTTTTTTATTAAAAAATTTTTTTAATTTCTCCTCCGTTAAGATATCTTTCCTTTTTTTATTGTTTAAGCTCGTTTAAGTTTAGGCTTATAATTTTCATTTTTTTGTCAGCCAAAGCCACAGCTTTCAAAAAAAATAATCATATGCATGGTCAGCTATTGATTGTGATCGCACACCTTTCCTGCCCACAACTGCTTATATGAAATAAATATTATTCTGTATATTTATTGTGTAACATTTAATTATTCTTTTGTGTTTGTTTTTTTTGTTTTTGTTTTTTACAGGTAGCTGAAAATAAATTTGTATGGTTTCTAAATTATATTTATTTTATAAAGTCAGAAATGCAGCAATTACAATTGTAAAGAAATTCGAGAATAAGTTGTTTGGAAGTTAAAAGAAACTTCTGCAATGTGACAAAATAAAACAAGGTAGTATTATTCTTACAGTATGACAAGAGAAAAAACAAAAGAAGCAATAAAAATTAAAAAAAAATTTTTATAATTATAATATGAAACCAATAATGTATAAGCAAACCATTTAAAAACCGCTAGAGATTTTTTTTTATAATTATTATTTTCTATTAAGAAAAACTAATTAAATAGTCTGTTATCTTGACCTTATCTAACAGGTAAACTAGTTAATACATACATAATAATAGCATCGATATAGATAACATAGATATAGAACATAGATATTTAATACATATATAATAATAGCATGTTTCAGACACTCTTAACTTAATTTTTTGTAGATTCTTTAAATGTGTTTTATTTAGCAAACTTAGTGTCGACAATTTTGTAAATCTTAAATTAAATTTTTAATACTTTAATACATTATGGCACATTAACACGTATCAATGTGTCCCATTAATTTGATTTGGACTACTAAATAATTTACTAAATAATCTTTTTTAAAAAACACCAAAATGAATAAGTGTAAAAATAATAAGTAAATAAACTTTAAAATGAAGTTGCTTTATTTTAAAAAATGCTGCAACAGGTTTCCCTGTATAACCTACAGGCTATGGCAGCTTTATCTACTTTATACTCTAATTTTATTTATATCAATATATAAAAATTTACATAGACATATAGTATGAAGTACAAGTTTTTACTTAATTATTTTTCCTTTTTTTTTTTAGTTATAATCTTGATACTTACAAATACTGCGGATTATTTGAAATTTCCGCATTGAGCAGAGCCTTGAATATGTTAACAGATGAAGCGCATACAACTTGTAACGGCAATGCATTCCAATGATTCACTATTCCATTTGTAAAAAACTGGTGCCTTTGCTTGCTATTTTGAACAAATTCAATAGTCATTTTTAGATGATGTCCTCTAGTTTTTATTTTATTTGACACCCCAACATGAAGGACATGGGATTTACTCCATGAGACAATGTCTATATTGTTAATATTTTTATATGCTGTATCAGATCTCCCCTAATGCAACAGGTTTCTAAGGAAGTTAATCTCAGTATACTCAGACTATCTTTGTATGACATGATGGTACGAAGATATTAAACGGGTAGCTCTTTTTTGTACTTTCTTGATTTAATCAATATCTTTTCTTGACGATGGATGGCTGGCTGCTACCGTGAATTCCAGATGAGGTCGTACAAAGGCGTATAGAATTTTAATTAGCTGCGGAGTCATGTGACTGACAGTACGACACAACATGCCTAATACACAATTGGCTTTATTGATTGTATAAGTTGAATTGTGATACCATTTCAAATCTGGCGTAACCATGATGTCCAAATTACGTTCGACTAATGTTGATGCTAGTTCAACACTATTATTGTTATTAGCTGGCATTGAGTAGACATTAAAATTTTTTGTTTTACCTAAGTGCATGATTTTACATTTATCTAGATTAAGTTTCATTTCCCAGGTTTTCCACCATTCAGCTATGTTGTAGATATCAGTTTGAAGATTTTGTGAAGCTAATGGGTAGTTTAAACAGGCCAGCAGTTTTGTGTCATCAGCATACATTTTACACGGATGGTTAACAATATCGGATATATCATTCATGAAAATGATAAAGTATTGGACCTAAGACGGATCCTTGAGGGACGCCACTAAATACCTCTAGCCACAAGAACACATAACTGCTCATCATGATTCGTTGAAATCGCTGATGTAAAAAAATTTTTATTCAATTCAGGAGATTTCCAGTAAAACTACATGCCTCGAGTTTGTATATCAGTCTCTTGTGGGGACCTTATCGAAAGCTTTGCTGAAATCTATAAATGCTACGTTCATAGATACCATGTCAGATAATGCTTTTAACATCACGTTAATCAACTTTAACAAATTAGTCACACATGCTTTTTTATTGATGAAACCATGTTGATTTTTTGAAATAAGGCTATGCTTGACTAAATGATTGAACATAGTGTCACGTAATATTTTCTCCATAACTATACATGCAACTGATGTTAAGGATATAGGCCGGCAATTGCTTGGGTCGAGTCTACTTCCTTTTTTTGAACAGTGATATTACATTAGCTTTTTTCCATATTTCAGGACAACACCCACTATCTAGCAACTTCTGAAAAATTGTGCTTACAGGTATTGAGAAGCTGTCAGAACAGTTCTTCACCGCATATGCGCTTACACCATCCACACAAACAGTTTTGTCAACTGATAAATCACTTAGCTAGTTTTTAACCAGATTTTGTATCATTTGTAAGTAATTGCAGATGGCTTTAGTTTGTTTTATAAAACATGGCAGTTCATCGTCTTCATTTTATAAGTATTTTTAATTTATTTATTAGCTCAATATCTCTTAATATCAATTAACTCTTTTATAAAAATAAAACTAAAACATAAAAAAAACAGATTTCCTAATTTCATTGCCTAAATATTGATTATTAACAGGGCTCAAATTAGGGGTATCGTGATCGCAAATCTTGATTGCTTTCCTCACCTTTGCAATAAGTTTTTTATTGAAAAAAAATTTTTGTGATTTGTTTTTTTTTACTTATGATTAGCTTTTTTTTTTTGGCTTTCCTTGAAAACTCAGAACAAATGTTTTTGTGTTAGTTTTTTAATTTTTAAATTTTATTGTGTAAGGTTTTTAATTTTTTGTAAATTTTAATCCATAAAGTAAATTTAACTTTTAAATAAAAGTAATAGATATTTTTGTTTTCTTTTTTTTGCTCTCTTGTGCGGAGACTTTTTTATTATTATTAGAGACTGATTTTAATTACTTAAATCACTGTGTTGAAACTAATAACTGCTTATAACTGCTAATAACTATTTTAAAGTTAAAGTTTAATGTGATGTAATCAATAAACTTCACACTAAATTTACCTAAATAGTTAATCATATCAACCATTAAGTTAAGTTTTAAATTTAACTGATAAATATACTTAACATGCCCAAACATTCCTTAACTAATTTTAGTCATGTTTCTATCGTTACTTACACATAAAAAGCTCCCAACCAGAAATATTTTAACACGAAATTTTGGATAAAATATGAAAAACGCAATACCATTTTTTGAATATTTTATAATATTCAAAAAATGGTATTGCGATATCAAGGTTATAAATTAATATAAAGCGATATCAAGGTTTAAATTTTCTAAAAGTTTTATTTTGGAACTTTATTTAAAACGAAATCTATTTGAACCTGGAAAAAATAGGTAGACCAAATTGATAAGAAAGAGACAAAGAATAGATAGGCTAAATTGATAAGAAAAAGATGAAGAAACAAGAAAAAGAAGTAAGGAGAAAATTAATATCAGGTTCGATGTTAGGGATCATCATCAGGTTCAAAGTTAGTGGCGCTGCAACATCTGTCATAGCAAATGCCACCTTGATAGACTATCAAATTATGACTCAGAATGACAGATCACAAATTATCACTGAAAAAATAAATTTGACACCATAAAGCTTGTTTCAACCATAATTAGTGAAAAGCACAGTTCATAAGTTTTTCATTTGAAAGCCATTGGAGTAGATAGTAAAAAAGACAAAAATATATTAGCACATAAATTAGGATATGATCATTATGCTGAACCTATTGTTAATAGAGCAGTAAAGGATGAACATCACTTAATTTTTACTGCAGAAAGTGGACTTTTTTCTGATAAATATTTAACTCATATTGAAATAAAAAATGGAGCAGGAATTACTATGGCAACCAAGACACTAAAAATACTCGAAAAGTACAACAGCATAGTAGTTTGGAAGCCATTACTCTTGATAATAGTTCTGCCAATAGTTTACCAATGATTTACCAATAGTTGAATTTGTTCCAATTCATTCAGAGGTTGACTCCTACGCAAACTCTGATATTTTATCTGATCTTAGTACAGATCAACATAAACATTATGAATACTGTATTGGAATATCTGAAGGTTTTATATCCCCAAAATATTCTATGAAAAAACCAAAAAACTTATACTCTTGTTAAAATAATTTGTCGTATTAAACAAAATTACTTTTCTTTGCTTTATTTTATAGCAAAACAATTGAAGGAAAAATTTTAACGAAAACGCCAACTTAAAAACCCATTGAATGAAAAAATTAATTATCAATAAGCAATAAGTCTAAATAGAATCTAATAAGTCTAAATTAGAATCTAATAAGTTTACTTATTAGATTCCACTATCTATGCATGTTCTTGCAAAAATATGAAGTTAAATGTTTTACGACGATATGTTTTCATTGTCATTTCTATTTTATATTGTTTTTTATAACAGTATTGTAATATTTGTTTAAATATTGTAACATTTGCGTTTTTACTTTTTCAAGTATCATGTTACAATAATCAAACGAATTTAATTGAAAAACTTTTAGTAATATTATTTAATATTATTTTATGATATTACTTGTAAAGTAATATCGCAATTTTAATATTATTTAAACAATTTTTAAATGCAATAAATACGCTTCTTGCACATTACACTATAGCAACTCAAGCAGTAAATTATAACAGTAGCTCAAGTTATAAACATTTTTGCTCTATTCCACCCTAAGTAAATCTCAGTATATTGATGATTAATGTTGTCACTGGTTAAGTGGACAAAAAAAATTTTTTCAACCAAGTTAAAAAGTTAACATTTTGAGATAGTTGATCAAAAATTACAAATCATTTACAATTATGCAGATAATATATCAAAATTAGAAAAATTAGAGATTCTATCCCAAAAAGATTTCCTAAAATTGAACAAAATATAACTGACCCTATATACATTGAAATATATACATTAAGTATATAAGATATATACTTCTGAGTTTCATTCTCACTATGTCCTTGTTAGTACTGCACACCACTTATTTTTTAATGCAGTCTTGTTTGTTGAGATTCATGTTCAAAGTTCACGTTTCAAAGTTGAGAAAGAGAAAAAAAAAGAGTAAAAAATTAAAACATTTATGATTGTTCACCTTATCTTGTATTTATTTATAATTACTTATAAAATCAAAAATATTTAAATTGATTGATACCCATTTTGAAAACTGTCTAATAATTACTTTAGCAATTTTAGAGAAAAAGTATGAGTAATAAAATTATATTTAAAGGTACAATATAATCCATTTTTTTAATGTTTAATGAAATCCCTTTATTATGTTTGCTTTTTAGAATGATATCAAATATCTCAATATATGTATCAATACTTGTTTTTTTATAAATTATAGTGTTTGAAGCAATTGGATTTTTAGGAATATTCCCTAAGCCATTATGAAGATACTATATGTCAAAGTTGCTTTGTTGTCGCTTCAGATAATCGTTAAAATGCTGAGTCAGCATTATTTCACCAGACGATATCTCTGGAAACCATGTGTATTTTTAACTAAAATTTTTGCAGCTATTATTTTTTTAATAAAGACTGCAAGTGAGGTAAAAATGAACAAATTCTGAGACGTAAGATGTCGAAAATGTTTTTTTCATATGGACTTACCCTCAAATTACTTGTATAGTCTTGATTGGGTCTACAACAATATACATCATTTATACTTTCTTCAGTAATTACTGCAGAATTATTTAGACATAAAGTATGTTATAGTTTTTACAAGCAATTTACTAATGGTAACAGCTGATTGTATATGCATAGGACTGGAGGATATTTGACACATTACTTACTTTACTGATTATTTAAGGCGTTATATTTGATGAGAAAGCATTTTCCTCAATTAACACTGGGTTTGCCTTGAAAACAGCTCTTCTTCGACAAAATTATTAAAATGTTTATTATTAAATAGCAGCTTGCTTTATTTAGGATCACAGCCTGATGGAAGCAAATCATTCTTCTTTTCTTGTCTTTCTTGCACAACTACAGCGGTGGCCAAAAATTAAAGACCACTCTTTTTTTTTTCAAAATTTATTTTTAACCTTAGTATAATTTTATTTTGGAAAAAGTATCAAAAAAAGAAAAACATTTTTAGAAAGAATTTTTATTGTACTTTATATTTATTATAAAAGAATTTATAATTTTTTTTACAAAATAATGTTAAAAAATTAAAAAACTGACTAGTAAAAATATAAATGGGAAAAAAAATTGGACAAAATTTTAAGACCAGTTTCAAAAATATTTCAATAAGCAATAAAAAAATAATTTAGAAACGTGTTGTTCCTCCATTTGTTTTCAAGCACTCTTGTACTCGTTCTGACATTGAATTCATTAAAGTTTTGGTTACTTCATCAGGCACATTTTTCAAATGATGAGAGATCAAACCGTAAAGTTGTTCTTTACCAAGCTTGTGATCAAGCCACGACCATAAATTCTCTATTGGATTCAAGTCTGGACTATTGGCAGGCCATGGAAGCACTTGAATTTTATTAGAATTGAACCAATCGCTAACAACATGCGCTTTATGACACGGCGCATTATCTTGCTGGAAAATAAATCCATCTTGCAACTGCCATAAATCAATGCTAGGAATAAGCGAGTTTTCCAAAATTTCGATGTACCTTTCTTTGTTGAGTCTACGATCGAATAAATGAAAAACGTCAACTCCACAGGCACTCATATAGGCCCAAATGCCTATTGAACCACTGCCTTGTTTTGTTCGTTTCAAAATGCATGATTCATCGAACCGTTCGCTTGGAAGTCTACGCAATATTACACAACCTTTTCTGTTGTCTACCTCAACGTTCATTTCATCACTAAACACCACACGGCTCCACTGATCTGTTGACCAATTTTTATGTAGTTTGCACCACTCTTTCCTGGCAAATTTTTGTTTTTTATTTAAGTGTGGTTTTTTTGCAGCAGCACGCCATAAATAATTTTAAATTGTGGAGGACCCTTTGCACAGTTCTAGGGCTTTCTTTCAGACTATTTGACAGTGTCCACTTCGTAGACAAGTCTGTAGATGATGTTTGTCTGTTTTTATTAATCTTACTAATGAGCAAACATCACGGTCATTTGAAATTTTATTGCATCCAGTCCCATGATGATCATTAATTAACCTGGTTTTTTTGTATCGTTGAATTATGTTAATAATGCAAGAGTGAGACCTTCCGAGCTTTTCTGCTATTTGACTGATGCTATAGCCTTCTTCTTTTAATACAAGAGCCGTGTATCTGTCTTTTTCTTCGATCTTTGCACGCATTTTTGCAATATTTTTATATCCTTATTGCAATTCAAAAAATAAATATTTATTTGATATCGAAACTCAGGTTTCGACATTTTATTTTATAGATAATATGTATAGTATGTATGGAAGATAATATCTTCCAAACACTGATATACATATATATATATCAGTGTTTTTATTGTTTCCCACTCTTTTGAACTTATTTTAGGTTTTGGCTAGTGCAACGGTACCATTGCTTTAATTTTTTTATCTTTAAATTTTATTTTTCATCATAAAGTCTGATTACTAAAACTTAAAGTCACTGCAGCATATATTATTTTATTTTAAAATTACTTCGCAATGATATATTATATAAACTAGATGTCTAACTTGCAGGATTTTATTAGACAAAAAAATGAAGCCACTTTTTTTTTTTTATAACAATAGTCCGCCATTTGTAAAAAGGGCAAAAGCTGAAGCCAAAGTGTGGAATAAAAGTCAAAAATGCAAATCAAAAGTTCCCAATAAATTAAAGATAATTCAAAAACAAATTTTAATAATTATAAAATACTTATAAAAGTTTTTTTATGTGCCTATGTTTTTTAAAAAGTATTTTAATTCATAAAAATGCTTCAAAAGCATCTGTCGTTTTAATTTTCTATTCAAAACTTTAATCTCTTTTTAATCGAAAATAAATTAAGGAATCATAAATTATTATTTTACAAGTATTATAATTTCCGCTTAACACTTTTATATAAATAGTATTTAAATTTAAATATATTTACTTCATTTAAGAAAAGAAAAGTTAAAAATATTTGTTTACAAATTTAATCCGCCATTTGTAAAAAGGACAAAAAGCGGCTGCACTTTTCGAATTGAAGTTATATAATATATCGTTGTTATTTCGTTATACTAGATGCATATTTAGCCTTGCAGCATCGCTCTATTTTATTATCGTGGAGTTCAGGGTTCGAAACCTCATGTCGGAAAATCTATATACTATTACATTTAGTTTTTTTATGTTTTTTAACTATTATTGTTGTTTATTGAAAGTTACATTGCTATTTATTATTTAAATACATCAACTGATATAGGGGTTAGGTGCAGTGGAACGCACATATATCAATTAAGAATTTTAGAACACAACAATACATGTGTGCAAGTTTGTAAAGAACTTTTTTGTGGCACACTGAGCATCAGTCAACAACCTATATATTACTTTCATGAAAAAATTCAAAATTCAACAGCTTCTGTACCAAGATCACCACTCAAAGGCCAAAATGTCAAAAAACATACATCAAACAAAAAACTAGAAATGGTTAGAAATCACATTAAATCATTTCCTGTTGTCAAATCGCATTACTGACATGCCAAAAGCATTAAGTAATATTTAGATGGTAGTTTAACTTTAACAAAAATGTATGATCTGTACAAGGTTACAGATGAAAATTCTGTAACAGAAAACATTTACAGAAAAGTCTTCAATGAGGAGTTTAATTTATCATTTTTTAAACCTAAGAAAAATAGATGTGATGAATGCGAAGAGTATAAAATCCTTGAACAACCATCAGAGGAAAGAAAGTATCAGCAAGAATTGCACATCCAAAGAAAAATAGAAGGATTTAAGGAAAAAACGAAGGACCGACAGATAATTAACAGTAAAATAGTTGTAGTTTTTGATCTTGAAAATGTTTGTAATATCTTAAAAGCTAATGTATCAAGCTTTTATTATTTTAGTAAACTTAATGTTTACAATTTAACTGGTCATTGTAATATTAACAAAAGGGTATACAACAACATATGGTCCGAATACTTAAGCGGGAGATCTGGCAATGATATTGCTAGTGCAGTTATGAAAATATTTTAAAATATAATAAAAGACATTACTTATATAATTAAAATTATTCTGTGGTCGGACAGTTGCATTCCACAAAATAAAAATTCAATAGTGAGTTTAGCATTACTTAATTTTTCAAAGTCAGAAGGCAGCAGCAAGATTGAAATTACAGAGCAAAAATTTTCAGAGCAAGGACATGGTAACTTACTAGAGATTGATGCAGCACACAATGTTATAGAACGTTACACTAAAAATTTAGAAATATACAGTCCAATCGGCCTGATAAGAGTATTAAAAAACATGCCTACAAAATTAAGTAATTTCCTGTAAAATCCTGCAGTAAAAGTAAAATCCTGCAGATGGTTACCACAGATTTTATGGACTATCAAATAGCAACAACCTCTCTATTTTCTAAAATTTCTTACACAAAAATTAAACAAATTGTGTACAATAAAAATACAATTTTAAAAGTCAATTTTAGAATATCTTTCAATGAAGACTTTAAATGTGTTAGAATTGGATATAAACGAAGTACAAGGAAACAAAAATCTACTGAATTACTGCGATTGCCAAAAGTTATGGCCCTCAAAACTGAGCAATTTTCACTATCAGAAAATAAAAAGAGAGATTTAGCCAAAATGCTGAAGTATATTCCCATGAAATTGACAAACAATATTATGAATTGATTTTCAAACCAAAAAAACCCATAAAATAAAACCAAAAAACAAAGAAGACTGATTATAAGACTCTATGAAACCATGGTATTATAATTATAATACTACATAATATTATAATTACAATATAGTTCTTCAAACAGGTAATAACCTATATGTTTGTTTAAAAGAATTATTTTTGAGTTTATTTTTTCTATGGTATTTCATTTTGTAAAATTGTTAAAGAAAACAAGATTATATATTATTAG
>NC_088921.1:68110000-68205000 GCF_038396675.1 Hydra vulgaris | reverse complement strand
TATATAATTTAAATTTATTGAATAGATTAATTTTTGTGTTGGGATTTTTAGATTTTATATATTTTTTATAGAGCTTGTTTTTTATATTAATTGATTTCAGAATTCCATAGGTGATCCAAGGTTTAGATTTAAGTTTAGTTTGGTTTGCGGAAAGTTTTTTGTATGGGGCATGACGATCAAGGATCGCGTTAAGTGATTTTAAAAGGAAGTTCAAAGATTCATTAACATCGTCACCATTCTTAATATTAAGTTCCCAATTAATATCTGATACTGCCTGTATAAATTTATTATTATCAAAATTCCTAAAGGATCGTTTGGTAATTATTACTTTTTTGTTTTTAGGAGGAGTATTTGGAATACAAACAAATTGTGCTAAGTGATCTGAAATTGATATTGTGAGGTTTCCAGAAATTAGATTAGGAGTTTAAAAATTTAAAAAGATGTTATCAATAATTGTTTCTGATGTACAAGTTATACGTGTTGGTTGAATTATTGTAGGGAAAAATGAGTAAGAACATAATGAGTCAAGGTAATCAGAGATAATATTGGATTCATTGTAATTTAGTAGGTCCATATTAAAGTCACTATTATCACAACCTGTTTATTTTCAGAACTAAGCTTTCCAAGTAAAGGGTTAAAATGATCGGAAAGGAATTCCTTAGGATTTAACGAAGGGTGTCGGTATATACAGCCAATGATGATATTTTTTTTAAAAGGATTGACAATTTCAACAAAGACAAATTCCCAATACTTTGGGATGTATACTGTAAGATCTTGTCGAACATTGTAGTTTATGTTGGATTGCAAGTATGGAAGAGCACCTCCTTCTATGGCTTCAGTTGGACAATGTTCGATAGTATAGCCATTTATATTTATATTAGTTATGCTAGAATCATTAATCTAAAATTTAGATTCTGAAATACCAAACACAATAGGGAGAAAAGTAAGTGAACTTATGAGACTGCGAAGATCATCAATATGAAAAGGTAAAGATCCAGTGTTTAGATGAAGGTACAATTCAGAATTTGATTTTATAGTTTTATTAAGATCAAGAATATCATTATATTTGCATATATATATATATATATATGTTTATATATATATGTATATATATATATATATATATATATATATATATATATATATATATATATATATATATATATATATATATATATATATATACTCATTGGAAGGATTAGAATCTGGATTATCGTTGCTATTAAATTCTGTGTTTCTTTAAATATTTAACCAAATAAATAAATAATACAAATAAAATATTCCTTTCTTAAAAAAAAAGTATTTGATATTTTGTCTACTAGTCTAACTAGACTAACGTTAATAGCATAACTTACAAATTTCTTATGGATGTCAAGAAGAAGGAATTAGAAAAAACAATATATCCTGAAAAACTCTTGAATTATATTTAATTCTGAATAAACATACTTTTTAAAAGTTTTATTTTAATATAACCAAGTAATTTACAATTTTATAAATTTTAAATAAGATTTAATAAGATCAATACCTATTATTTAATATTATTTGCACCTTCACTTGACATGTTACAACTTTTTTATTCTAGATAAATTAAAATGGGGAATATGATTTAACTTATGGGCAAAACTGAGTTTTAAAATGATTTTGTTGAAAATCTTTATGAGTATTAGCTAATTATTAGTAATAATTTTTTTATTTTACTCTAATTCACTTTTATCAAGGCTGCAAAGAACCACTATTAAGTTGGGAGTTACTGTAAAAAAAAGAACAGAGTTATAGACCAAAGAAATGGTTAACAGAAGACTTGAAAAGTTGTAGGTTGTATGAGTCAGGAATTGCCTTTGTTACAATTTCTACCCTGTGTCATAGTTTGGGGGCAAATAGATATGATCAAATACAAATTAGGTTATTTCTAGACTCTCAACTACAAATTCAAATACAAATTTCGAAATGCAAATATAAATATTTGCAATTTAGGTTAAGTAAAAAGAAATTTTTTTTAACTTACTTTTTGTAGTTTTTAAAAACAAATAATCTACTTTTACTTACAAAAAGTTTTTTTTACTCTAAACATTTAATAAATACAAATATTTAAAGCCATATCTTTTATATCCTATATTTATATACTTTGAATTTTTTTTAAAGCCACCAAACCAAACAAATACAAGTTTTTCAAAGCAATTGTCTGACAGATTGTAGCTGGCATGGAAAAAACAGCACAAGCAATAGATACTATCTCTACAGAATCTTTATAGTTTTGCTGCCAGTATTTAAATGGATCTGCAGTGTCTTTTAAGCAAGGTTGCTCCAAATAATTATCTACATAGTGCTCTACTGATTGGCGGTTAAGGTTGGTTGGATACAATTTGAAATACATCTTATATACTCTTATACTTTGCCAGACATTTAATACTCTTATACTTTGCCATTTAATACTCTTATACTTTGCCAGACATTTATCAATTGAGGCATTAAGAATTTGTGCAAACTTACAATGATACATTTTATATAAAACTGCGATATTGGGATGCAACCCATGAATGCATGGCACAATAGCACTGGTTGTGACAGTGTTTCAACCTTGCATCAGATCTGTTGCAAGTTTAAATTGAGCTTACATTTCTGACAGCTCCATGAGGAGGTTTCTATAATATTGACTGCTTTTGAACTTGGAATCAAGTTTAACCAATATCTCAGTGTCAACTTTAAGTAGTTACCTGATCATCATAAGGTGGCTGTTCCAGCTAGTTGAATTGCCATTTAAACGCTTAGTTCACCTTGCAACTAATCTGATGCTAAGCTATGATGAACATAAGACATCAACTTTGACACTTTGGCTATAACTTGGGTGATTTGGCCTGCTTCTTTCAAACCATCAAAAGTCTGAATGAATTCTTTAAGATGAAATTTAATTTTTCTGCTGTGTGAGCCAAAGAACCATTAACAGCTGGGCATAACTTTTCATCTTGCAGTCAACAACTAAGTGACATTATTTCAATATATGAATACATGTATCTGTTGGACCATATATCATCTGCCAAATACAACAAATACATGCCAAATTTAAATGTATATATTTATATGTAGGTGTTCCTATATACGCTACTGCTTAAAAAATAGATCAAACCACCATTATTATTCTTTTGTTTCAAAACAGTTTTCAAAAAATTAAATTTTCTATTTTAAGAAACATACTATAACACACTTATAATATTATTTAATTAATTATAACAATATTAACCGATATTATTTTTGGTCTTCGAAATAGAATGTTGAAGAACTATTTTTATTAAAGCAAAAGTATTATATTATACACTCTTGATTCCATTCTCTACCTCTATAAATCACTTTCATAAAACATTTTTGTATGTATTACTGTTGTCATATTTGTTGTGATTCTTCTAATGATGCCTTTTCTTTGGACAAGATCCTAAAATGTAAATGTAGAGGCTGTTACCCAAAATTTCATCATAATGTAAAAGTTTGGTAAATTTAACATATAATTATTTTCATAAAACATGACACGGTTGGTGACAGATACATATTTGTATTTGTATTTAATAACAAAATGACATTGTAATATTTGTATTTGTATTGTATTTGAATAAAAACTTTTTTAAACATTTAGTAAAATTAACATTGAGAACAAATATGTTTATTAGAATTAATGAGAGTTATAATTAATGGTTTTTATTTTACAAAAGAAATATCATTGCATTGTGAAATTTAAAAGTATTGTTTAAGTTTCAGTTATGTAATAACTGAAAAGGCATCATTAGAAATATCACAACAAATATGACAACAGTAATACATACAAAAATGAATAAGTGATTTATAGAGGTAGAGAATGGAATCAAAAGTATAAAAATGGCAGCAACAATCAAAAGATGCAACCTCATCAATAAATATATTGTGATAACTATTAGCAGTAAACAACTGAATTTTGGGGTAAATTTCACTATCCACTGCCTGATCCTATTACTGAAGAGAAATCAGATTCAAAATCAGCTGCCTGTTTAAAGCAATCAAAAAGAATGACTTTTTGTCAAGACTGCAGTATATAGTTGCATTATCTGCAAATAGAAAAGTAAGATGCAGTTGCCGTTCTGCAAATATAAACATAAAATTATCAAGATTATTAATATAGATGAGAAACAACACATGACCGATTAACCTTGTAGTAAACAGAAGTTACTGGAAATAAAGAAGCATATTGTCCATCATGAACTATTTTAATGTTGAGTTAAAAAAGAATGATTTTAAAATTAAACTATTCCGGCTTTGATGAGATAGATCATGTGAATTTTGTTTGAAATAAGATTCAATGGATGAAATGTTTCTTTAAGGAACACTACTGTTTGTAAAAGAAAGATTAAATAATTTGGTAATATAAAGGTTTTTTTATGTTTAATATTTTTACGTACTACAATTATTAAATTTGACTCTTTTAAATAGTGCATAGCATCCTATACAATTGACTCAATCCTGCTAACTAACACAAAGTTGTAGCAAAAGACTTATTATGTGGCCTCTGCAATGCACTAACAGGGACATCATCCATGCATAATTTTTCACTGTTAATACTCTGATATTTTACAGCTGGTAATAGAATCCGCATCTCCCAGAGCTACAGAGTTTGGAAATCTTACTTATGACAGCCTCAGAACCACTAAATCGCATTGCAGATCTGTACTTTTATTAGAAAATAGCAAAAGGTTTTGTGTAGTAATTGCTATGGAGACACAAGCTAAAACCTGTAAGTGGAGTCTTACAGGTTTTAGCTTGAATCCCACTTTTGTCATCCTAAGCAGGAAACAACATAACAAAAGTTTAAATCTATTCCAGCTTTTTAAGTGAAGGAGGTATTCAAGGTTGGTCAACAAAAACTTGCTTTATTATACATTTTTATCAAGACACTATTTCTAGTTATTAAACAACCATGAGTCCCAAGACAGAGGATTTTTCAAGTCAGAGTTAACTTCTCCTAGCCTTTGCCTAAAAAAAAAAGTTTTACATGTAAGCAGGACGTGTCCAGGTTGTGCTGGACTGCATATTACCAGTAGCAGGGTAATCAAGATGATCAAAGCCTGAAATATTTTTAATATTAATATTTTAAGCTAAGGTTATTTAAATACTTTGAGGCTAATTAATCAATATCCCTATGAAACTTTTCTGTCCTTAAGCATCATTATCAGCATTAGTCAAAATGTGCAATAGGTACATCACTAGTATCTTTATTAAAGTCAAAACTGTAAAATATTTTCAAGGTTAAGAATAAATACTTAACCTTGACAATATTAAATAAAGGCTTAGAAGCATTATTTTATATGCTATAAAAGCTAAAAACAAAAGTCTTACCTAACTGTCCTAACAATTGTGTAATAATTAACAATATATCATGATGTTATATTGTTAAAAGTTGTTTTTCATTTTTTAACTTTATTTTTAACATTGTTTTGTTAATTCATTTATTACTTCATTATACAATTTAACTTATTAATAAACCATTAATTACAGTTTGTAAAAAAATTATACTTTTGTAAAGTTTCAGTTATTAATTAATTGCTCTGCTTGTATTGCGTAACATTTCTGTTATATAGTACCAATAACAATTTTTTTATGATTTAGCACATTTTCAGCCCCTTAGAATTTTATTTGATTGGTTTTGTGCTATCTTTTATGTAGCATTTGTTTGTATTTAAAAATAATTTTTGTTTCATTCAACTAACTTAGGTTGGTTAATAACTAAAATTAACAGAACACTATTGCTTTTAATTTGAACAGCAATGAGCAAAATCACAAAAACATTCAGAGATAATTTGTAAAGAAAAATAAATTTTTCATGACCACTAAACTTTGTGGATTAATACACTTACATCCGAAGAAAATGAGATAACCTAATATATGTGTCTAATAATTTATAAATTTGTTTAAATTTGTTCCCAAATTTGCATTTGATAGAAACTTTATATATTTAAACATTGGACTATGTATTTAGTGTAAATACTGTATTAGAATAACGCAATTAAAATTTTTATTTAACTAATTTAGTTTTATTTAACTTAATTTATTTAACTATTTTAATTAAAGTTTTAACTCAAATTTGTTAGATGCAGAACACAGAAAAACACTTATCATTTATTTGCATGAAACAATTTTCATTAGCATGAAGATCTTTATAGATATGAGACTTTTGTCTCTCTTGTAATGTTCAGATATCCGGGTCTTGAGATGGCGAGTAGTTTCACCTATATAACAGGAGTTACATCCTGCACATATGAATTTATACACCACGAACGATTTGAACTCTAGAGGAATAGGATCTTTAGAAGAAAATAATTTAAAAATTTTCAGTGAGGTAAATACTAATTTAATAATTGCTGAACTGCAATATCTTTTAGCAATTGAATTCAGTGTTTTTTTAGTTGAAGCAGATATTTTTCCCAAAAACGTCAGTTTATCTTTGTCTTATTTTAAACTGCCATTTTTAATGGAAAAATATTTGATTCAACTAAAGAAATACTAAACTCAATTGCTAAAAGATATTGCTGTTCAGCAAATATTAAATTAGTATTTACCTCACTGAAAATTACTCAATTCTTTTATATATATATATATATATATATATATATATATATATATATATATATATATATATATATATATATATATATATATATATATATATATATATATATATATATATATATATATAGATAGATAGATAGATAGATAGATAGATAGATAGATAGATAGATAGATAGATAGATATATATATAGAGAGAGATATATAGAGATATAGATATAGATATATACTAATATATATTTTTTATTTATTATATATATATATATATATATATATATATATATATATATATATATATATATATATATATATAATTTATATTATTATATAATAGTATATTATATATTATATAATAATAATATACTATAAAATAGGATAGTACTCTATAATAGTGATACCTACAAATAAAATACATTAAAAATTTAGTAAATATATTTAATAATTATAATTTATATAAAATCTTATCACGATTTTCATGTTTTGATTTTTCTGGGCATGACATTGACTTCTTGTAATTAATTTATCATCAATTAGTCAATTATAAAAGCATCGATTTGGATTAAAAATACAAATATAAATTTATCGAATCACTAAAATTTGATGAATTAACTCATTATTGACTTAAGTTGGCTAATATTAATTTTATAATTAAATTTAGTGAAACTTTAGGTTAATTTACTTGATAAATAAAGTTAATAAATTTAAATAAAAATAAAACAAATCTAAACAAAATTTAGAACATATATTTATTTCTCCGGAAAGGTAAATATAAAAGCGGAAAGGTAAAATATAAATATAAAAGGTAAATATAAATATAAAAGGTCTCCGGAAAGGTAAAATATAAATATAAAAGCATGGAGCACCATGTCAACCGATCACATTTATACGCTTAACATTGACTAATTATACGCTTAACATTGACTATGCTAATCGCTGTAACATAGACGTGCTCAGAGCACATAAATATAATTAAATTTCTATTTTCGCGTTGCTCAAATATATAAATATACCGATATTTAGACGCCTTTAAGCGGAAAGGGGCCAAGCGCCATCAGTATGGTTTTGAGAAAATGGTTTTCTTTCTATCTATAACAGTATACTGGATTATCAAGTATACTGCTGTATCCAGTGGATACAGCATTTTACTTTTTTTCTTGATATCTTCCTGCTTATTGACATTTTTCTCAAAAATGATTTTGATGACGCTTGGTCTCTATCCGTTTAAAGGCGTCCATTTAACATATAAATACTACGTAGGTCTTAAAAAATTACAAAACTGTGGTAATTTATATATATTAAATTTAAACTAAAGTTTTACCGATATCTTCATGAGTTAAACCACGCTTAGATCTAAACAGTGTAAGTGACAGCGATGTTGTAAGTT
This sequence comes from Hydra vulgaris, assembly GCF_038396675.1. NCBI lineage: Eukaryota > Metazoa > Cnidaria > Hydrozoa > Anthoathecata > Hydridae > Hydra > Hydra vulgaris. The sequence continues at coordinate 68,197,033 of NC_088921.1, read as the reverse complement.
TAAAAAGTTACGATACACAATCTTTCTTTTAGATGCCAAAATAGGTTTTTGCTCCTTTAGTTCATATCAAAATTACATTTTCCTGTTTTTCAATAAATGTATAACAAGCTTCCAGAGTTATTGACAGAGAGGTATTACCTGCGCTAATACCAAAAAAAAAAATCTTTGTTAAAGTTGCGTAATTTTTACTTGGTTGCGGCTATTTCTTACTCGTTTTTGCGCGGTATTTTACTTTGTCGACTTTTAAATCTTTATCGACATCAAATTTTAATAACTACTAAAATAACAACTTGAATAATCGCAATCAAAATATGATATCTTCTACAAAAACAAATTACAAAAAAAAAAAAAAAAAAACATTTTCTAAATTAGACTGCTCTTCGTTACAACATGTCGTACACAAAGTTGAAACATAAACGGATTAAATGCAAACAATAATATCATAATCAACGTAAATGACATGTAAATAATATTATTATTAGTAGAAGTAGTATTTCTTTTAAAGTTTCGGCAAACTTTAAAAGAGATACTACTAAAAGTGTTAGCGAATATTACCTTTACAAGGTCGTAAAGACTAACACCACAAGTAACTATAGAAGAGTATCTTTAAATTTAATTCTGATAATAATATCTTTAAAATTCAACGGTTTTAACTTAAAAGTTTCAACGGTTGTACAATTACCATCGCATATTGACATCAATTATAAATATATTGGACTGTCGTAAAATGTTGATTGTGAAAAATGCGACTTTTACGTATATGAACCTATTACAAAGCTATTTAATTGCGCTGAGCTGAAATAATTCGTTTGCAAATAAAAATTTAAAAAGCATATTATTAAAACTTATAATAAGTAAACACTGAAAGTAATGATAAAATTTAATATTAGTATATTAAAAAAAAATTGTTTACTAAAAAAACTATTTAAATAAAATTGTTTGCAAAAAATAACTATTGATTTTTGCTTTTTAGCAAATTTTTTTAATCAAAATTGTTAATTGAAAAAAAAACTTTTTTAAAAAATTGAATTAAACGATTCCTTTTGTAATTTTATCATAAAATAACATTAAAAAACTAGTTTTTGTAATTTTTGATGTTTCATTTGTGATATTATATGAACATACTTGAATATGGATTTTTTTTTTCCATGTTTCAATGTTGCTTAGCTCAAACATCAAAAAAAAGTTGTCTACGGTCATGTTCATTCGAAATATTTTTGAACTCCAATCGAGTTTTTATTTTATTATTTTATTTTTACAATTTCAATTAACGGTATAGTTTTTCTGTATAATTTAGAAGAAAAAAAATTGGAAAAAATGTTTTTTTATACCTGAGATACGAATGTTCAAAGCTAAAGTGACCTTAAATATTAGGCATTTTTTACGGTATATTTGATATATTTTGCAGACAATTTAAAAGATATATTTTATATAAATCTTTTAAATTGTGTAACTTTTTCAATCAAATTTAAATAATTTTTTAATTAAGTTTAATAGTGCCCACAATTTTGCAGGTCCCTAAATTTGTGGGGCCCTAGTCTGTATCCTAGTTGGCTTATTGGTAAATCCGGCCTTGATACCAGTAGCTCAATTTGCATCTCTTTTAATTAAAATGTAGCTAACTTTTAGCTCAGGAAATGTAAGCTAACAGTCTTTTTTAATCATTGTTAAATACTATGAATGTTATTTCATATAATAATTGAAAAACGGATTTTGTGAAGGCATCCCACAAGGAAAGCTACTAAAAAATCTTGTTTATTTCTTATTTACGAAAATCATTTGAGTAAATTTTCAAATATCTTAAGTTCGATTTTATTTGCAGACGATACTAGAAGATTTTATTACAACAAAGATATTATTGCTTATTTGAAACAGTAAACAAAAAGAGCTTGTGAAAACAAGGGAACTATTTGTATCACTTAAACTTTCCATAAATATAAAAAAAAAAGGGAATAGACTTTTTCTATCGTCTTCATGAAAAGCACTAAAACCTTTAAAACTTTCTAATCTTTTTGTTTATGAGATTGAAACAGTTAATAACAAGCAAGCTTAAAGAACAAACAACTTGTATTCTTTCGAAAACAAGCATATTTTTAAAATAACAAAAACAAACCTTTATACTGATTAGCGGAAACTTGATAATTCTCGCGAATGACTAGACAAACTTGAAAATGAAGCAGAGAAAAAAATATTTTGTTCTCCTAAAACTCTTGTATCTTACGATACGAGAGTTGTTAAATCTTGTATCGTAAGATACAAGACTTGTTAGAAACTTTTCATAAGAGAGCGTTCATTGTTATTACTAGGTGTTGTTCTAATCGAAAGTATGACGCGGAAGGAGCACATATTTATGGCTCAAAATAAAATTTCTAAGAGTACTGCTTTACTACACAAAGCCAAACAGTTGTTAAATTAGACCTGTTTAAAATGCATTTATGTTGAATAAACAAAAGATTGCTTTAAGAATTATTGCAAATGTAGATCATTTCTCGCACATTGAATTTCTATTTAATAAATTTAACATACTCGAGTATGTTAAATTTATGAAATGCGTTGAGTACTCAACGCATTTCATTTCAAACGCAATTTCATGCTTTTGTATTTAAATTTGATTTAAAAAAATATCACACATCTTAATTAACTCAAATTTGAAAAAAATAAATCATCTATACCCAACTCCTTTAATTCAGAGTAATCACGTGTACTTATTTCTTTTTATTTATTTACTTTTATATGTTCTTAGAACCGAAATTTTTTCTTAAAAACACAGAGGTTTTAAAAAGGTAGCAAAAGTGCTCATATTGCCCTGACTACTTGGTAATATCAGCGCTTTAAATTAGCTCAAAAAATAATATAAATTAAGTAAAAAAAATATCTAGCTGACAATTAGAACTAATTTATGGAATATAATGATTCTTTATTAACAAAACTTATTATGAAAAGATCAAATTTTAAACCACTTTTTATTGAAACAATACTACTTTGTTTTTCGAAGGGAAAAAAACGAAAAAAAAATTGTTATTTTTTCAATTTTAACAATTTTTCAATTTTATATTTTTTCAATTTTATCAATTCACACCTTTAAACAATAAAATTACAAATTTTTTGAACTTAAATTGCATAAGATATTTAATTAAATTAAATAAGATATTTAGTAATGTTAAAATTTCAAAACTCCTACTATGTTTTTATTTAAAAAGCAATTAAAACCACTGTAATTTTAAAACTATTAACTAGGTAATTTCAATGAAAAAAACTGGATAATTTGAGCATGCTTATATTACAAAATATCGGTATCTTTCAATAAAGTCAAAACTAAATGTTTCTATGCAATGTTTTTCCAACAAAAATGGAACGGATTTCTAGTTAACATATTTTTCTTTATTAAAAACTTTACTATTTTAGCATCAAAAGTTCGCGCCACAGATTTATTCATGCGTGACGATAATACGTTAACAAAATTTAATAGCGTTTCAATAAGATGAGAGCCGCTAATATAAATTTATGCTAATTATACTGGTTCCTGTTATCACCACGCAATGTTGATTTAAAAAATACAAAATAACTTTCACTTCGCATTGAAGTTTCAAAAATGTAAGCAGTGAAGTTCGCTACTTACCATTAGCGGTACTGAAGCACTGGGACCCGGAGGTAAAGAGGTAGTAAAAGGTGGTAGTAACCGCAAAAATAAAAAATCCGAGTAAAATATTCTTGTTTTTAGTTAAAAATAACTGAGAAAAGAAAAACTTTTGAACCAAAAACATTGTCTAAAATTAAAAAGTAGAAAATAAACTGGTATTTCAATAAGCCAGGTAACCTTCTTGTTTATTTACTTATACCATATATATCGACGTTTTTATACGCTGATTTCTTTGAGCGATTTCTGAAGCTAAACTCATCTTCGTTTTAAAATTTAAGTTAATCTAGTTAGTCGTTAACGTTAGTTAGCGTTATTAAATTAGTCGTTAACGTTAACAAGTAGCTTAACATTTATATTTGCACTATAATTTGCATTTATATTGTCTCAAAACTGTTATGCGGACTATATTTCTTCTTCGTTGATGGTTTGGTTAGCATAACTTGGTCCATAATCTTTCAGGTTAATCATTTTACATTAGTTGAACTTTGTTATCAAACCAATAAACCTTAATTGAATTTAGACATATATATCATTTGAAATTATTATGTTCGAAAACTAAACTTTTTCTTCCTTAATAGATATATTTGTTGTTCAGTATTTGGATGATGTTTCATAAGGAAAATTATTTTTTTAGATTGTCAAGTTATTCAAACGCCATGTCAAACTCAAAATTACAAACATAAATCTGAAGCTGAAAAGAGAAAACTTAAAAATGAGATAAGATCAAAAAAATCGCTTGGTTGTCAATCAATAAATAAATTTTTCAGATATGGAAACGAGGGTTCTTCAAATGGTAAAACTGAGAATTCCAGAAAGCATAACTGTAGCATCGATGTCAGAGCTGAAGAATATTTTGAAATAAATTCAATAGGCGAAAACTTTGGCAAAGAAAATGCGCATGGATGCACTGCTTCTGATGGACAAGATACAAGAAATAAATCTAATGATGGTGTGCAAAAAAATTTTCACGCAAAAAAAGGGCCCGCAGACAGGCCCTTTTTTTGCGTGAAAAATTTTTTTGCAGACAAGCTCTGTTTTATTTCAAAGATGTTAGAGCCATGCTGCTTACATCTTTGAAATCTTTTAGTATGCTCATATTACCAAGGTGCTCATATTACCCTAATCTACCCTATATATTGCTATTCAGTTGGTATATTGTAACGTTGTTTTTGAATAATAATTTTTATTCTGTTTAAAATACACATTATATTATTAAATAATGTTCATAATGCTAGCTACAAATCTATGTTTTTTTATTCCTATTTTATTATTCATGAGTTGTTTTTTGTTTTTTTTCTAACTTTAAACTCAAAATGTAAAATAAAAATAAAATGATAAATATATGGCATATATATATATATATATATATATATATATATATATATATATATATATATATATATATATACATATATAGATAGATACACTACTCGGTATTATAGCTTAAAATATGCTTTGCCATTACAATTTTGGCCGACTTAAAGAAAATATAAATTAAAAGAAAAGCGTTTTTTAAAATTTGCCGACTGACTGGTCTACATATGCCGACTGTATGTCTAAATTTGCCAACTGACTTGCCTAAATGGGTCAAAACAACGACTAAATGACGAAAAAATAATTGATGGGGAGAGGGTGAACACACCTTTCGTGCCGTTCATGAAAGCACTAAACAATTTTATTATTAATTAATAATAAAATTATGTTTAGTGCTTTTTTTGTTTAATAATAATTCTATTATTAATAATAATAGAACACCAATGTTGATATTAATAATAATAGAAAACTAAACATAAATTATGAATTTAAATATCGATTGGACACGGAAATGTGCGGTCAATTTTAAATTATGATTTCTCTAAAACCATAAAAGCTTTCTATTTTAAAGTTTTTATTAAGTTAAATGTAACTTCCTTATCTTTAACTATGTTGTAAACTTTTGTTTATAAATCAAAGATTTGCGAAATGATGCAAAAACAAATATGCTTGTAGACATTATAAGTTTAAGACTACTTAAAGAAAATTATGTAAGAGCATCCTTATTATACGTTTAACATTATTGTTATACTTGTAATAATAATATTATTATTTTGATAAAAACATTTCTAATTAAAAGAAAAAATATTTTTAAATTTTTTGAAGGGAATTAAGCACAAAAAAAATACTTTTTTTTTACCTTTGCTTTTTGATATATAATAATTTATCATTATTGGAAAACCCTTTGCTATATAATAATTTCTTATTAACATTATTATTATGATATTATTATAAACTTTTTTAATAAAAAAATATTTTTTTTAAATTTTGTGGAAAGAATAAATGGCCAGAGATATATAAAGTCTTACCATCGAGCCCCGTATGCATAGTCGCTGTCAGTTTATATTTCACTTTTAAAAATCTAAAATCTGCGGGATCAGGAATTTTTAGTATTTGAATTTACAGGAAAGTTCCAAACTCCATACATTCGTATGTTTATACCACAGCACAGTGGGCCAGTAGGTGGACTAAATGGGAAAAATTTGTTGTCTTATCTTAAAAACTTATATAATTTTAGTATCTATATATATTAGAAGAAATTTTTTGGTAATTCATTTTTTTAAATGTCTTAGTTACCAGGACTCTGAGCATTTGAACATTGAAACTAAAAAAAATAAAAATATATATATAAATTAGTAATTTTGGTGACATCAACGTTGTGTGATATATAAATTACATCTACGTTCTTAAAACAAAAAATTAGTACATGTTATTTAGGAGTATTTAGAGATAAGAAAAGCAATTGTGTGAAATAAAATTTTCATAGCATGTTATTTCAGTTATACTTTGAAAATCACAGATTAAAAAAAAAATCTTTAAGAAATATATTTTTGCCGCACTATAACTAATAATTACCACAATTTGCCGTGTGCTGTTTTATATTTATTTGAACTATATGTTGCTTCAATCGAGTTTCCATTGATTGCTCGTCCCCTTAAATCCCCGTTCAGATTTTATTTATGTTTTAACTTGGTTGCTACGGTAGTTAATTTTGCATAGCAACAATCCATTTTTACATTAACGTTGTTTTTACAGTATTTTATTTGCGCTAAGTACACAATATTGGGCGTATGTATTAAAATAAGATTCACAATTCTTATGAGGTTTTTTGTTGTTGAAAATATGTTGTTGCATAGCATAGCAACAACATATTTTTGCTAGTTGTTTGTAATTCAATTACTAACACTAACAGTAACTTAATTACTTTTAATTTTAATTACTAACATTTGTAGTAACTTAATTACTAACAAGAATTAGTACCCTACGCGGCATATATATGCTATAATATTAAACTTTTAAATACAAAATATTTTTTAGAAGAATTATTTAGATATGGTTTTATTAAACTTTTACACTCATAATTTCTCCAAAAGAATAATCTTAGTATTTCAAAACAAAATGTTACTGAAGAAATTTATTCAGCCAAAAATTGCTGAATTTAAAGACGTCAATTTTAGGTTGATTTTAGGCTGTTTAACGATTTGTTAACTTGTATAAAAAAATGTGGAAATCTGCAAACTATACTGTCAAATATATTTTCAAAGAAGTTTGTTAACTGCCTTAATGAACACTAAGTTGTCAGTAAAAGACAATGAACCAACTGCAAGTAGACGTGGTCGAGAACCAGTTACATTTGATGATAGTTATACTAGAACTAAAAAATGGTGTGCATCTGGTATACTTAAATCTCATACATCAAATGAATTATTTTCTGCTGCTAGTAAAAACTAAGAGATGAATCTATTGTTATTGCTGCCAAGAACGTTTTAAATATTTAAAATACAGATAAAGCAAGTAATTATTTAGCAGACAAAGCACTGGCTTTAATAATTGATGCCAGCCTGACAAAAGCTTCATATAATTTAATTAAACGAGGAGCCTTGAAGAAATAATTTGACATCTACTCCGCTTATCTTACTCCTAACGGTCTTATCACAGAGCACCGCGGAAGTGCATTTAACCGGGAAGTTCACGCCTTCTTCCTTACCGTGACGCGAAAATATATCCAGAGGTCGTTTCGAACCTGGATCTCCTGCTTATATAGCAAGCGCTCTGACCAAGGGCTGTTCATACAACAAAACGTAAAACATGAAGTATTATTCAAGTTAAGTTAATAAACGTTTAATACATTCATATCTTTGAATAAAAGTTTTATATTTGAAAAACGATTTAAAAAATATATTATTCGCATTGCATGTTTCTAATGGCGGTAAAAACGTTGCAACTTACTTTTACCTGTACTTCCCCAGGCAATATTTGCATAGTTTATATAGCTATGAATAAATGAGTAGTATAGTTGTTTTAAATTATTTTTATTTAAACAATTTCTGGCCTTATAGAGGATTCCAATACTCGTTGCAACTTTTGTTAATCAATATGAGTTTTCCATGTCATATTTTCGTCAAGATAAATACCCAGGAATTTTGAAACGAAATCTTTTTTTATTTCTACTTTATCAATATAAAGTTAAGGTACATTAGGCAAAAAACGTTTTTTTGTTGAGGAGTGGAAAAGGATCCACTTTCTTTTGTCAATATTTAAGGTTAGTTTGTTTCATTTAAACCAAGTAGAAATTTTTATAAGTTCTTTATTTATACTTAAAAAAAGTTTGTTAATGTCTTTGTTTGATAGAAATAAATTGGTATCGTCTGCAAACATAATGCTCATAAGGTTCGAGTCCTGGTTTAGATCGTTGATGTATACTGAAAAGAGAAGTGGACCAATAATAAAACCCTGTGGAACACCACATTTTATTTTAATTAATGTTTTATTTTGAAAATCAATAGGAAACAATTCTTCTCCGTGGTAGACGAATTGCTTTCTATTTATTATTCGACAAGTAGCTTTTATACCATTTGATCAATTTACCAGTCATTCCATAGAACTCAAGTTTCTTAAGGAAGATATCATAGTTGACTGTATCAAAAGCTTTTGATAAATCGACAAAAACACCAAGTGTATATTGTGATTTAGCAAAAGAATTTGAGACTTCACGTGTCAACTGAATAATGGCTTGTTCAGTTTAACTATTTTTTTTAAAACCGAATTGATTTTTATATAGTAAATTATTAGAAAGCAGGTAGTTGTATGCCTTTTCGAAGATGGTTTTTTCTAATATTTTTGAAAACGTAGGAAGGATAGAAATAGGGCGATAACTATCGACGTTTGATTTTTCTCCGTCTTTATAAATCTTTAACTTTGGCAATTTTTAATAGATCAGGGAAAACCCCTTGTTGTATAAATGTTTTGAAAACTTTAAATTGAATATTTTTCAAACTTTCATAGCAATCTATAATTATGTTTCCGTTTAATCCATACGCACCGATTGCTTAGTTTCTTTTTAGAGATTTAAAGGCTCTTTCAAACTCTTCAATTGAAAAATCTATGAATAAGTCATGGGGAGAAAGTAAACTATTTGAAGTTGTCAAAAAATCATTAAAGAAAATATTTGTAGAAGGAATCCTATCAGCCTACTTCCGGTATCAGTAAAGTATTTATTAAAATCTTCCGCTATTTCATTTGGTTCATATACACATACATTGTTTATTTTAATCATTTTCGGAAGGAAATTTGAACAGGTTTTCTATTAAGAACTTCATTAAGAACTTCAAGCGTCAATTTAAACCTTAGATTACAAAGGGAATCTTAAAATCGATTCAAATACGTAATCTTTAAAAAAAAAAAATTGTTAAGATCGAAAGATATTAGGAGCATAAACACATTTAAAACTATTTGAAACAATATAAATACATGTTACCTTATTAAGCTTAGTTAAAAAAATGCATTTTAAAAAGTTCTTTACAGAAAATGTTAAAAATCTTGGTGAAATTTGGATAGGAATTAATAATTTAATAAATGTCAACCACTCTAATCACTCATCTGTTTATAAGATAATGAAAAATATATAACTGAACCGAATCTTATCTCTGAAAAGTTTAACGCTTTTTTTACAAAAGTCGCACAAAAACTTAAATCCAATATTCATTCGTCTTACATAAAACTATACAAAATATCTTAAATATCCAAATTTACATTATCTACTCCAAATCTCCAACAAATATTCCTGAAGTTTCATCTCTTATATCTAGTTTGAAGCCGAGAAAAGCCAAAATAGGAATGTTTTAACGATGGATTTTCAAATATTCTTTCTAAACTTTTTAATACATCATTCATAAATGGAACTTTTCCGAATGTTTTAAAATTATCTTGTGTTATTCCAATATTTAAAAACGGCTCTAAACTTTTATGTACTAACTACAGACCTATTTCTCTTTTATCTAACATTAGTAAGCTTCTTGAAAAACCAATGCATTGTAGAGTGTACTCTTTTCTTAACTCTTTTAACATGCTTAAATGAATTTCAATTTAATTTTTGTTCAAAAAATTCTACCTGCCATGCATTGATAAGTATAACTGAAAAAATCAGAAAAGCCTTAGCGGGCACAAGACGTAAAAAACACGTCTTTTAAACGTCTTTTGAACGTTTTAGACGTCTTTTGAACTTCAAAAGACGTCTTATTTAGGTCCTGTGTCCACTGAGGCTCTCGACACTGGTCATTTTGTTTGTGTCATTTTTATAGATTTGCAAAAAGCTTTTGATACCGTTAATTATAATATTTTGATTTCTAAGTTAAATCGCTATGGTATTCGTGGTGATGGAAGTGACTGGTTTCGATCTAATCTTACAGATTGGAAACAATTTGTAAGTATTAATAGAATAATCTAAGAGTTGAAGTAGTTAAGGAAGATGATAATAAAAGCTGGCTGGAAGGCGAATTAAAGGTAGAAAAAATATTTGATGAGTAGGGGAGACCGGTGCTAGTTGGCCGCAAGGGTAAGTTGACGAACTGCGTTTATCTTCAGAGCCTTTCATCAGAAAGTGACAAAAATTACACAGAACCTTCCTAATTGACCATTTCATCATTCACTATAGTATTGTCAGGATTCACGCATGCGCATGGTAGATATTAAGATTTATGTGGTTTTTGGACAAAAACGTAACTTTTGGAACATCGCTTCCATTTACTTTACAAAGAAAATAGTTAGTCTTATGAAAAAAAAATTATTGTAAAAGTTCCAGTCACAATTGGTTTACTATATCCATTCAGACTTTTTTTCAAAGTTGTCGCTTTCCAGGGTCTAAAGACTGTTGATTGAAAAAAAGGCTTTTGGGGTAAGTTGGCAAAATTTTCACGGAGTAAGTTGGCTCATAGCATTTACTATGAAAAAAAATATATATTTTTATAAAATTATTTTTTTTCTTTTAACTTTTAACAATATTGAAAAAATTTATTCTTACAAAAAAACTTAAAATAAATTTTGTTTAGTTTTTTTTACAGATAAAAAGCGGGCTACTGTTTTGGCTTTTATACGTACTAATATTTGGTACCAGCTAAAAAGTAATATTAAATCTTCGGCTTAAATTTGTTGCTAAAATTAATAGTAAAAATATTTCAATATTTTTACTTTAATATTTTCAAAAAAATGTGTAGTTAGGACTACAGAGCTCATAGAGTAAAAACCGAGCCAATTAGCCCGGGCTTCCCTACTTGGGCATAAAAAAATGTAAAAATTGAAAGAACGCATAGAGCTGGTAAAGAAGATTGTTAATGTTTTATATTCACTCATGAGGGGAAAATAAATATTTAAGTGAGTGTTTACAAATATTATTAAAAGTATACATAAAACATAGGCTCGTGGTTGAAACTGAAAAATATTAACAATATACGGCACATAAATACGGTGCCGATATAATTACATATAAAAGATGGTGTCATAAAAACTCAACAAAGATATAAAAAAGAACAGAACAATGGTTGTGAAATTAATAGACTTTAAAGATAAGGAAACAATTTTAAAAAACTCTTCGCAGTTAAAAGGAAAGAATATTTTTATCAACGAAGATTTTTGCACGAAAACAAATCGAATTAGAAAATACTTGCGAGAGAAAATGAAAGTTGAAAAACAGTCGGGAAAATTTGCATATATTTCCTACGACAAGCGAGTACGCGAGTGGAATTTAAAAAAAAAGTTTTTTTTTCCTAATTTGTTTACGTTATATTTAAATATGCGTTATATGCTAAAGTGGTATACAACAAGTTAATCACTAAGGTGTCGTCCATAAAGATCTTCATTCAGAATTTGAATACTAACTAGAAATAGAAGTTTAACGGCTCCGCGGAGATTTTCATTGAAGATAAAGCGCTGTAATACTTTAAAAATCTATGCGCAAAAAAGCCAACATTCTCCTACTTCTAGTCATTAGTTGAACTTAGTGTGACGTCCTTTATGAATGACTCCTTTGGTCGATGGCAAAGGTCAAAGGTCATAACTTTTTTTTTACACATTGCTTTTTCTATTGCGGATGTCCCATAAAAAAATCTTTTTAAGATTTCGAAGATGGTTTTTTCTAATATTTTTGAAAACGTAGGAAGGATAGAAATAGGGCGATAACTATCGACGTTTGATTTTTCTCCGTCTTTATAAATCTTTAACTTTGGCAATTTTTAATAGATCAGGGAAAACCCCTTGTTGTATAAATGTTTTGAAAACTTTAAATTGAATATTTTTCAAACTTTCATAGCAATCTATAATTATGTTTCCGTTTAATCCATACGCACCGATTGCTTAGTTTCTTTTTAGAGATTTAAAGGCTCTTTCAAACTCTTCAATTGAAAAATCTATGAATAAGTCATGGGGAGAAAGTAAACTATTTGAAGTTGTCAAAAAATCATTAAAGAAAATATTTGTAGAAGGAATCCTATCAGCCTACTTCCGGTATCAGTAAAGTATTTATTAAAATCTTCCGCTATTTCATTTGGTTCATATACACATACATTGTTTATTTTAATCATTTTCGGAAGGAAATTTGAACAGGTTTTCTATTAAGAACTTCATTAAGAACTTCAAGCGTCAATTTAAACCTTAGATTACAAAGGGAATCTTAAAATCGATTCAAATACGTAATCTTTAAAAAAAAAAAGTTGTTAAGATCGAAAGATATTAGGAGCATAAACACATTTAAAACTATTTGAAACAATATAAATACATGTTACCTTATTAAGCTTAGTTAAAAAAATGCATTTTAAAAAGTTCTTTACAGAAAATGTTAAAAATCTTGGTGAAATTTGGATAGGAATTAATAATTTAATAAATGTCAACCACTCTAATCACTCATCTGTTTATAAGATAATGAAAAATATATAACTGAACCGAATCTTATCTCTGAAAAGTTTAACGCTTTTTTTACAAAAGTCGCACAAAAACTTAAATCCAATATTCATTCGTCTTACATAAAACTATACAAAATATCTTAAATATCCAAATTTACATTATCTACTCCAAATCTCCAACAAATATTCCTGAAGTTTCATCTCTTATATCTAGTTTGAAGCCGAGAAAAGCCAAAATAGGAATGTTTTAACGATGGATTTTCAAATATTCTTTCTAAACTTTTTAATAAATAATTCATAAATGTAATTTTTCCTATTTTTTTAAATTTATCTTGTGTTATTCCAATATTTACACTTTGGTGTACTAACTACAGACCTATTTCTCATTTATCTAGCATTAGTAACCTTCTTGAAAAACCAATGCATTGTAGAGTGTACTCTTTTCTTAACTCTTTTAACATGCTTAAATGAATTTCAATTTAATTTTTGTTCAAAAAATTCTACCTGCCATGCATTGATAAGTATAACTGAAAAAATCAGAAAAGCCTTAGCGGGCACAAGACGTAAAAAACACGTCTTTTAAACGTCTTTTGAACGTTTTAGACGTCTTTTGAACTTCAAAAGACGTCTTATTTAGGTCCTGTGTCCACTGAGGCTCTCGACACTGGTCATTTTGTTTGTGTCATTTTTATAGATTTGCAAAAAGCTTTTGATACCGTTAATTATAATATTTTGATTTCTAAGTTAAATCGCTATGGTATTCGTGGTGATGGAAGTGACTGGTTTCGATCTAATCTTACAGATTGGAAACAATTTGTAAGTATTAATAGAATAATCTAAGAGTTGAAGTAGTTAAGGAAGATGATAATAAAAGCTGGCTGGAAGGCGAATTAAAGGTAGAAAAAATATTTGATGAGTAGGGGAGACCGGTGCTAGTTGGCCGCAAGGGTAAGTTGACGAACTGCGTTTATCTTCAGAGCCTTTCATCAGAAAGTGACAAAAATTACACAGAACCTTCCTAATTGACCATTTCATCATTCACTATAGTATTGTCAGGATTCACGCATGCGCATGGTAGATATTAAGATTTATGTGGTTTTTGGACAAAAACGTAACTTTTGGAACATCGCTTCCATTTACTTTACAAAGAAAATAGTTAGTCTTATGAAAAAAAAATTATTGTAAAAGTTCCAGTCACAATTGGTTTACTATATCCATTCAGACTTTTTTTCAAAGTTGTCGCTTTCCAGGGTCTAAAGACTGTTGATTGAAAAAAAGGCTTTTGGGGTAAGTTGGCAAAATTTTCACGGAGTAAGTTGGCTCATAGCATTTACTATGAAAAAAAATATATATTTTTATAAAATTATTTTTTTTCTTTTAACTTTTAACAATATTGAAAAAATTTATTCTTACAAAAAAACTTAAAATAAATTTTGTTTAGTTTTTTTTACAGATAAAAAGCGGGCTACTGTTTTGGCTTTTATACGTACTAATATTTGGTACCAGCTAAAAAGTAATATTAAATCTTCGGCTTAAATTTGTTGCTAAAATTAATAGTAAAAATATTTCAATATTTTTACTTTAATATTTTCAAAAAAATGTGTAGTTAGGACTACAGAGCTCATAGAGTAAAAACCGAGCCAATTAGCCCGGGCTTCCCTACTTGGGCATAAAAAAATGTAAAAATTGAAAGAACGCATAGAGCTGGTAAAGAAGATTGTTAATGTTTTATATTCACTCATGAGGGGAAAATAAATATTTAAGTGAGTGTTTACAAATATTATTAAAAGTATACATAAAACATAGGCTCGTGGTTGAAACTGAAAAATATTAACAATATACGGCACATAAATACGGTGCCGATATAATTACATATAAAAGATGGTGTCATAAAAACTCAACAAAGATATAAAAAAGAACAGAACAATGGTTGTGAAATTAATAGACTTTAAAGATAAGGAAACAATTTTAAAAAACTCTTCGCAGTTAAAAGGAAAGAATATTTTTATCAACGAAGATTTTTGCACGAAAACAAATCGAATTAGAAAATACTTGCGAGAGAAAATGAAAGTTGAAAAACAGTCGGGAAAATTTGCATATATTTCCTACGACAAGCGAGTACGCGAGTGGAATTTAAAAAAAAAGTTTTTTTTTCCTAATTTGTTTACGTTATATTTAAATATGCGTTATATGCTAAAGTGGTATACAACAAGTTAATCACTAAGGTGTCGTCCATAAAGATCTTCATTCAGAATTTGAATACTAACTAGAAATAGAAGTTTAACGGCTCCGCGGAGATTTTCATTGAAGATAAAGCGCTGTAATACTTTAAAAATCTATGCGCAAAAAAGCCAACATTCTCCTACTTCTAGTCATTAGTTGAACTTAGTGTGACGTCCTTTATGAATGACTCCTTTGGTCGATGGCAAAGGTCAAAGGTCATAACTTTTTTTTTACACATTGCTTTTTCTATTGCGGATGTCCCATAAAAAAATCTTTTTAAGATTTCCATAAACAGCTTTGGGATTAACATTAAAGTATAACTAGATTCTAAAATTTAATATTTATCGGCCTCACAAATGCGGTATTTTGAGGTCATTTTGTGTAAATAGCCTATAGTAGATATATATTATTAATTATATACTTTTTTCTATTTATTTTCTAGGTTATAATTTAATTACTAGTACTATATATACATATAAGTCAGTATTAAATTATATGAGGCTTAAAGCTATATATTTTTATATTAAAATGATCAATTCATTTCCATTGAATTAGTCGTCAAAAGACAACTTAGCAAAACGTTTTTACCAACTTTCAAATTAAATTTAGATTAAAAATGACATTTCAAGCGCAAGTAAAAGAGTTAAAGAAGAGACAACACTATTGTTATGATCCTTTCCAACACCATGAGAAAAAACAATATAAAACCTTAAGGGTAGTTACTAGTCAGCAGGTACCTCAAAACTTACGGCTGGAGCAAAACTATGTGATACTTGCCGAAAGAGGATCACTGGCTTACCTTCCAAAATAGGGTGTGATGATGAAAATTCTGCAAATTGTAATACAGAGTCAGATTTCAGTTCCAGATATTTGTAGTGACAAGGGAGATGAAAATTGTCAGTGCCATTTTTATTAAATCTTAGTCGTTATTGGGTGAGTCACCCTTGGATAAACGCAAGTTACAAACTCTTAAAAGTTATATTCCGTAGAAAAAGAAAAAGCTTAAAAAACTTGTAAAAAGGAAGTTAGATCTTTTATCACCTAATTCAGATGCTATTACCATTGATACTTCAGAGGATGATAAATACGAAGCAACTAAAAAAAAAAGTTTCCAACGCATGTGCTGATGACATTGTTAAAGTGCTCCAGAATAAGTATAAATCAACACAAAGTAAGAGTGAAAAAATTAGATTTTGAAAATAAGGAGTAATCGAAAATGAATGAGAGAATTTAATTGTTCGCATTGACTTCAAGCAAAAGAAGTTTTAATAATCAAAGGTGTTTTATTAAACCCTAACAACAAAAAAAAGGAAATCACTACCTGTACATGTGAAAGATATGGTAAAATTTTTTTATTATTCTGACACTGTTAGCCGTGTAATGCATGGAAAAAAAGATTTTCTATCAGTTATGGAAAATGGAGAAAAAAAAACATATTCAGAAAAGATTAGTTTTAAGTAATTTGAAGGAAGTTTATCAATTATTTTCAGAAAAGTATCCAAAAATCAGAATAGGGTTTTCGAACTTTGCAGAGCTACCAAAAGAATGTGTCTTTGCAGGAGCAAGTGGTACTCACTGTGTGTGTATGTACAATTTATCTGTTATACAATATAAATGTTAAGCTCATCATAGTCGGATCACATATGGATGATTTACAACTAGAAAATGAACTAGAAACCCCTATTAAGAACTACAAACATGTTTTGCCTAAAATCTTATGCAATCCTTTTTTGCCAGCATGTCCTCTAGGCGAGTGTAAAAATTGCCCTGGAGTTGCTATGCTTAAGGAATGGCTGTTGCAATGCTTTGAAATTAAAGGAGTCGAAGAAATTGAGAATAAACAGTGGACTACAACAGATAGGTCCCAGCTTCAAACCTTTATACAGTCAACTGATGAATTTATTGAAAGATTTTTAGGGAGCTTGAAAACACTTACTAGACGTGATTTCATTGCTCAAGTGCAGGCAAAATATTTAGACTGGAACAAAAACAATTTATCCGATGGAGAATTTCTGGTTATTCGCGATTTTTCAGAAAAATATGCATTGATCATACAATATGCAGATCAGGGATATCACTGGACAAATGGTCAAGCAACTTTACATCCTTATATTTTTTATTATAATATAAAGAATATTTATGTCATAGAGCAATCTAGAAAAAAGAGAAGTAACCGTAAACTTCCTTCACCCTCATGGTCCAGGTCAATTTTTTCTCCTTCAGAGATCTTCCAGATATTTTTACCGTTGATTTGAATGATCTTTTGCTAGCGTCGAACCCAAAACAACTGGTCGGTCATACTTCATTACTTCTAAGGAGTCTGAAGGAGCAACCAAAGTACTTGTATCATCTTTAAATATTATAGCTTTTTAAATTTATTATTAGCAAATATGTATTGCAATGGTAATGGTGTAAATTTTATAATGCATTCAGTACTGTACTGCCGTGTAGTTAAAACTAAAGCAAAATAAGGTATTTTTGTTACTTTTCAACAGTATATATAGGCCAAGTATCACTAAATTATAGTATATTTGGTATACAGTTGCTGTTATATAACCTAGGGCCTATGTTCAATAAATTACCTTAAAATACTGTATAGTTATAAGGTATTTAAATATTAAATTTTTAGAACCTACTTATACTTTAATATTAATCCCAAAGCTGTTTATTGGAATCCCATAAAGATTTTTTCATGGGACATCCAAAATAAAAAAAGCAATGTGTAAAAAAAAATTATGACCTTTGACCTTTGCCATCAACCAAGGTCAAAGGTCAAATGACCAATAACTTTTTTTCTATTGAACTTATCACTTTTTGTATAGACGCAAAGTTGTTCGTCTTTGCAAGAGCTTCTGTTTGCCACCAAAATCAACTTCTAAAGTATAATAGCAAAAAAGTTATGACATTATAAATAACCAAGGTCAAGTGAAAAGGTCATAGCTTTGAAAGGTCATATCTCAGGAAATAATTGACCTAAGTCAAAAAAATTACGTTTTTCTTCTGTCCATATGCCCAACATGTGAGCCAATTTTCATCAAAATCCGAGCCGGTGGTGTTGGATTTGACCAAAAAGTAGTTCACTTGATGTGGTATACCATATATACCTTATTTTATCACTTATATTTAATCTATTTTATCACTTATGTTTATCCTAAAGCAGTATAGTTATATTATAAACTTTATTTATATTTAAAACTAATATACTTATATTTATATCAATAATATATACTCTATTATCAAATATCATACCTAATAATTAAATAAGACTTTTTTCCCACTCTGTTGTTATACTCTTTAAAAAAACATTGGAATCCAATAAATCTCTAAAATATAAATATAAAACTAATATAAAACTAATATTTTTTATTTTCTAATTTCTAATTTTCTAATATAAAATGTAAAACTCATAAAATAAAAACATAAAATTCATAGAGTAAAAATAAAAATACAAAACTCTTAAAATAAAATAAAAATAAAAACTCAAAATAAATAAAAATATACATTTTCAATAGTTCCAATCATCTACCCTCTTCTTCAATCTCTGAAATAATTATCTCATAAATGCCGGTTAACGAGTTCTGATCTCATCTTCTTATATGGCTTTAAGTTTCTTTGTGGTAATTGTCGTAAATCTGTTAAAAAGAACCATAAGGCTCTACTGTGTGACTCTTGTGACACATGTATACATATTAAGTGTAACAAAGTTGATAACAAAACCTAAAACTCCTTAAAGACCGAAAGTGGGTCTTGGTATTGCCTAATCTGTTAAAAAAACGCTCTACCTTTCTCATCACTGATAGTTAGCGAATTTCAGCTTACAATAAATGATATAAATTGATCTTTATACAATTTAGTTGATGAAATACAAACAAATCTGAAAAATCCCATCAAGAATTTAAAAAATTTTTATAATAATAAAATAAAATGCAAATACCGAGTTTAACAGTGTTGTAAATAAAGATTGTAATGTCTTCATTTAGGTTATTGTATCGCCATTAGCATACTATATTGATGATCTAAAATGTTTGCTCTCCTTGTCTAAAACTAATATCACTCTGACTCTTATTCAACTAGAGGGGGAACACTTATGTACATAAAAATGGATCTGAAATACAAGATAAAAACTGACCTTCAAATCCAAAAGACAAAAGAGCTAGAATCAACTTTTATTGAAATATTATGTCCAGGAAAAAAAAACATAGTTATAGGATGCATCTACCACCAACCTGTTTGTACACTGCCGAGTTTAATAATTTATACCTGCAAACACTCATTGAAAAATATCCATTGAAAATAAAGACACAATTATTCTTGGAGACTTTAACATTCATCTACTAAACTATGATTGTTTTAATGATGTTTCTAATTCATTGCAATACCTCCAAAAAAATTTGAAAAACTACACCCAAAATCATACTGTCGATGTTTTAAGAATTTTGACAACAAACTATTTCTGATCAACATAAAGTTACAGATTGGGATCCTGTTATTGAAGGAGAAAATGAAAATATTATTAATTAGACAACAAATTTTTTTTGTAAATTATCAACAAGCATCTTGATTATTATGCACCATTCAAACTGTTTACAATAAAAACACAAAAAACTCTATCTAAACCATGGATCACCTCTGGGATCAAGTCTATTAAAATCAAAAATTAATTCTATTAAGTTATTAAAAGTCTATTAAAATAAAGTCTATTAAAATCAAAAGTAAAATACACAAAAAGTTTATACAATGTACAAATCAGAACATAAAATTGGAATTCTTTTAGCGTTTTAAATCTTAAAGAAATCAAATTAACAATTTAATTCGATACTCTAAAAAGTTATGCTACTCAAAATATTTTATTGAAAATGTAAGCAACCTGAAAAGCACCTAAAAAGGAATTAAGAGCATAATTAATTTAAAATCAAATAATTGCCATGTTATAGATAGTTTAATAAATATTTCGCAAAAATTATAGTACAAACCGTACCCTAATTGATATTACTGAAACAATAAGACAGGCCCTTGATCAGAAACAGTTTACTGGAGGAGTGTTTGTGGATCTGCAAAAGGCATTCGACACAGTTGACCACGAAATCCTGCCATCGAAGTTATCTCATTATGGTGTCCGGGGAATAGCTCTCCAATGGTTTAAATCATATTTATCTAATCGCTCCCAATTTGTTGATATTGCTAATACATCCTCCTCTACTAAATCAACATCAACAGGTATTCCTCAGGGCTCAATTCTTGGTCCTCTTCTCTTCCTTGTATATATAAATGATCTCAACACATGTATCAGATATTCCAGAACATATCATTTTGCTGATGATACCAACCTATTAATAGTTGAAAAATCATTGAAAAAATTAAATAAATATCTTAACTATGACCTATCATGTTTAGTTAAGTGGCTACGTGTAAATAAAATCTCCCTAAAAAAAAAAAAGACCGAAATTATTCACTTTAAATCTAGAGGCAAAAACTTGAAAAAAAGTTAAACTTTTGAATAAGTGGACAAAAACATTATAGTGTTGATAAAATCAAGTACTTTGGTATAATACTAGATGAAAGCCTATTGTCTAATCATCAATTAAAGTCGGTTTCTATCGAACTGAGTTGTACAAATGGGATTGTAGCAAAGGGAAGACACTATGTAGACTAAGAAACCTTAACAAATATCTGGTATACCATCTTTGGGTGACACCTTAACTATGGATGCCAGACATGGGGGCAGAATTATTCTGTAAACAAAAATAACCTTACAAATCTACAAAATAAGTCTATAAGATTAATCCACTTTTAATAAAATAGCTTTGACTTGAATATACTATACAGTCTATCAAAAATAATGAAATTAGATCAAATGATCTACTTGTTCAACAATGCATATGCATGGGATGTTATACACTAAAGTATACCAATGGGCTTCAGCAATTAAATCAAGTTTACAGGTAATACTCACAACTACAATCTTAATTCAGTATCTTACAACAACTTATCAATTTCATCAAAGCAGATATATAAGTATGGTTTTAAATCAATAAAAAATCATTTAATTCATTCTTGGAACTCCCTACCTAGTAAAATTAAAAAATCTACCAAATAAATAGAAGTATGTTTATTAAACAAGTAAAAAAGTTCATCATGAAAATGCAAGATGAAACTACAAAATAAATATATGAGTATGTGTGTATGTATATGTGTATTTGTGTAGAATGTATTTGTATCCATATGTGTATGCATGAATGAATTTGTGTGTAAACATATGTATGTGTATACATACCAGGGACGTGGTGGCACCTAAAAAGCAGGTACGAATTTCCAGAAGAGGGGCTCGGTGAAGTACTTTTAACAAGAGACAAATAAGCGTTCAAGGAAAATTATATTTATACTAAAAAAAGTTTTTTATGGATACAAAATATTACGTAACTCATTTGTATCAGCATAGTTTTTTATTATGTCTGAATGCGTCAAATTCCACATTTTCTCATGTTCCACTGACAAGAGAACACGATCCCCAACACGCTTTGATGTCAACCCATTTGCTAGACGAGTTTTGACAAGTTTCAGTTTACTAAAAACTCTCTCACACTCTGCTAAATTTGTTAGAATTGTACTGAATATCTTGTATAGAACTGCAACAATACAGCATCTAACATAGTCTTCAGCATAAAATTGTAAATGGTGAGAGAAGAAGGCAAAGTTTTGTTATCATTCTCAGCAGCCTTTCTGTAGACCATCACAAAACCAACCGTTTCAGCAGCGTATTCATTTAAACTGATCCCAATTTTGAATTTTTCAAGCACCTCATCATACTGAGTAAATAAAACAAATTTAGAAATTTACCTACACCACATTAAAAGAATTCACTTTTTTCAGAGTCATTGTAAAAGTCGGCTACCTCATTTCCACGTAAAGAAATACTCTCAGCGATTAACTACCGAATAGCGTCAATAACTCGTATTAGGTATTGATGTAGTCTCTCCGCTTCTTTACGTTTTTTGTTCAGATATCTCATGGTTTCAATATTTAATATTTTATCAATTGTGGAGTCTGATAATGCATAAACCATAGCAGCATTTCGATGGTTTTTCTGGGTGCAATGCTTTGTTATGCTGTGATTTAAGTTTTACCAATTATCAAACCCATGACGTAAAGAATTTGTGTCCTCTCTTGATCCAAAGCATAAACAATCCAAAAAAAATTTTATAGTGATAGAGAAAGCCATAACCTTTTCTGCACAATTTCAATGTCACATTAACTTTAACTGATTCAGTGTAATACTTAGATAACCTTGAATGTTTTGTTGGCTGATTTGGCCCTAATACAATAAATTGCTTTTTATCGATCATCGTTGCATTTTTTAGCTCTAGAAATTTAGCTTGATCATTTTTATTGACATTTACAACGTTGTTTGGTTGCTTCTGATACTCTTTTCTGATAAAGTTAGGTCCGCCGCTGCAGTTACCGGCACTTCATAACTACCCATTTCTACAGTCACTTTCTCAGTTTCAGTAATGTTTCGGTTTCTGAATGTTTCTGAATATTGTAGTTCTACTCTTTTATCTGCTGGAATTATGACATCTTGACTAATGTCTGTTTCTTGTACAGATGATTGGTCACTAATCTCTGTTATTGGCTCTGTTTCAATAATAGGCTTACTTGTGATATTCACAATGGATGTTGATGTTAATTATACATTCTCTGTTGCTGTAAAGGATGTCCCAGCTTTTCTCTGTTTTTATGGCACTTGCATTGACGTGAAACCTGCCGTTAACTTTAATTATTTTGGATCATTACCTGCAGCTTTCAGTTCATGTTGTCGTTTTTGAGCTTTTTTTTCAACACCAGATTTGTATTTCCATGTTGCCTCTTTCTTTTTTTTTCCTTCATTTCACCTGAAACATAAATAAAAGATAAAGCTAAAAATATGTCCTATGATAGAAACCAGGGCATTGGTTTCTTTCGTTTGAGTTATAGCTACTATTGGTCCATAGAACTTATAAATAGTATTACTATTTATAAATTTCATGGGCCCATAGGGAGTGGACTGAAGCATATTGAGTATTAGTGAATAAAAGTAATAGCAAAAATTCATTAAACACACAATTTTATTTATCAAACATATATCAACAATATTTATCAATGCAAAGTAAATGAATTCATGCATTTTATATATTTATTGTTTTGAGCTTTCTAATAACAATTTTATTCTTTTTTTGTTGATGGGATGGTTATTTTTATCAGAAAAAGGGGAGAACATGGCTTAATCGTTCGTCACTACAATGCTTGTTTTTGGTATTCTTTTCGTTTAGCAATACGTCTGCGTCTACCTTCTTCTGTTTCAGCCGCACTTGCCTTAACATATCGTTCTCTTCGTTTTTTTAGCCGAGATGCTCGTTGTTCAGCTGATTCTTTTGCTCTAGCTCAAAATTTCCGTTCTCTTTCTCGAGCAAGAACTGCTAATCAATTAATTTCAATTTCCAGCTTTCTTTTTTATATTTAGCTTTCTTCGTTATATTTCTACGTTGATAAGATAATTTTTTTTTTTACTTATTTACTTTAAAAACTTTAATTATTATTTTTGATTACTATTTATAAGTAAAGTATTTAAGCATTACTTATGTTTTTACAGCATGAAATCTATCAATTTCAGGTCAGCAACGTTTTTTTTTATTATTATTATTCAACAGTGATTTTATTTATTTACGCTAAGCAAAATTTGTTTATTTTTCTTTGTTTTAATTACTTTTCTTAACAATTTTTTTTATTTACGCCAAACTAAAGTTTAGCGTATTTCTTTTATTATTATTGCTGACCTAGTGTTTGTTTTGCGTGGACACCAAACAAACAAGCAAACAAACAAACCGATGTGAGAGCAAGTTAAGTAAAATGTTGTAAAAAATGCCCTAGTAGAAACTTATAGAACTAAAACAATTTTTTCTCTTTGAAGATTGGGGGCCCAGTTTCTTTTTGGGGGCCCAGTTTCCTGAGCCAGAATCAGGGCCCAGTACAAGTCGTCGTACTCTCGTACTGGGCCACCACGTCCCTGATACATACATATGTGCACATATGTATGTATATGTACATATGTGTGTATGTATTTGTGTATTTGTATATATATGCGTATAGTGTACGTGTATATGTTTATTGTATGTATGTGTGACGGTATATATGTGTGTATGTGTATAGTTATATATGTAGGTATGTGTATGTATGTATGTATGTATGTATGTATGTATGTATGTATGTATGTATGTATGTATGTATGTATGTATGTATGTATGTATGTATGTATGTATGTATGTATGTATGTATGTATATATATATGTATATGTATATATATATATACATGTGTGTGTTGGTATGTTTGTATGTATATGTGTGATGTGTATGTGTATATATATGAGTATATATATTTTGTATATGTATTTTGAGTATATATATATATATATATATATATATATATATATATATATACTCAAAATTTAATTTTAAAATTTCATTAAACTTTTTTTTTTTTTTTTTTTAATTTTATTTTGCCGTATAATACTATTTACAATGAGAAAAATCGTTTACATATATAATAAATGGCCGGAGCAAGAAGAAGACATACTGTCTTATCACCGAGCCCCGTTAACATAGAAGCCGTCAGTTAATATTACAATTTAAAAACTTTAAATTGTAATATTAACTTTAATGTAATAAAAACTTTCAATTTAATAAGCATATATAAAACTCTATATGGTAAAAAAAAAAAAAGAATAAAATTAAAAATTTTTTTTTTTTTAATCTTACCATACCTTTGATATTATTATTGTTTATTATTATTACCATACCTTTGATATTATTATTATTGCTCCTATTGCACTATTATTTTTACTATTTAATTATTATTATTTCTCCTATTGCACTATTATTATTACTATTTAATTACTAATTATTAACTTAATTTACTACTTTGTTATGATTGCCTATTATGTTAACTATTCTCATTACTATTAGTATTAATATAATTATATTTGTTATTATCATTATTTTAGAATAATTGTTTTATACCATCGTAGGTCTTTACGCATCATCAGTTTTTAACAATTTGTAAATGTCCCTCACTATTGTATATGTATATGCAGTTATGTTGTTGAAATATATTGATTGATTGAAACTGGATCAATACCTTTAATTAATTGCCCGAATAGAATAACAAGTCATTCATCATCATTCATTAGTAACATTTTAACAACCGATTTTTTTAATAAGTCGCTAAAAAAGTGAATTATAAAAACCGTTGTTTCCGATCACTTGCCGATTTTTTTTTCTATATATATTAATTAAAAAAAAAAAGCAGGGTTTTAATAAAAAAACGGCTTACCAACAATAATAATTTTAATTCTTTCAGAGAACAATCATCACTTATATATAGGGGTTATATTAATTTTAATGATAATATCAACATAATCTACGACAATTTTTCAAAACTTTTTACCAAGTGTATGGTTCCCATTTTTCTTTAATTGAAATAGTTTTAAGCGATAAAAAAATGTCATCTCCTTGGATTACTAAAGGTCTCAGAAAATCGTCAAAAATTAAGCAGAAGCTATACATTAAATACCTAAAATCGAAATCAGAAAAACATAAACAAAATTAAAAACTTATAAAAACTTATTTGAAAAGCTTCGCAAAAAAGCAAAAAAAAAAAGCTACTATTTAAACTTGCCTAATAAATATAAGCACAACTTAAAAGGCGTCTGGCAAATCATGAAGGAGGTGTCTGGAAAACTTAAACTAAATAAAAATTTACTTCCAAATTTTATACAAATTGACAAAAAATTAATAAATGAGTCAAATGATATTGTATTTTAATTTAACAAGCTTTTCACCACTATCGGGACAAAATTTATCGATAGTATTTTATTCATTAAAGATAAACTTGTTGATGAGTTCGCATCATCATTAAGCTCTAATCTAAATTTTACTGAGTTTACTTTTAATAAATTCGAGGTTGCTTTTAAGTCATTAAAACGAAATGAAGCTACTGGGTATGATGATATTAACACAAATATTGTGATTGATTCCTACGATGTTATAAAAGATATTCTTTATAAAATCTTCAGAGCATCCATTGCAAAAGGATCTTTTCCAGATAAACCAAAAATAGAAAAAGTAACTCCAATCTTTAAGACTGGGAATCGTACAAATATAACAAATTATCGTCCTATTTCAGTTCTTTCAGCTTTTTTAAAAATTTTAGATAGAATAATGTACAGCCGAATCTACTCTTATTTTGTTGAAAATAAAATTCTTTACGAAAACCAATTTGATTAAAAAAAAAAAAAAATTCAACCGACCATGCCATTCTTCAACTTACACACAATATAACTGACTCTTAAAGACTCTTGTTTTACACTATTGATTTGTCCAAAGAATTTGATACCGTCAATCATCAAGTCCTGTTAAAAAAGCTAATATCATATGGTATTAAAGATAAAAACCTATTATGGTTTGAAAGTTATCTTACTAACCGTCAACAGTTTGTTTACAATAAAGATTCTATATCTCATCTATTAATGAATATAACATGTGGTGTTCCACAAGGATCCATACTTGGTCCACTTAATTTTTTAATATACATAAATGATCGTCATAAATCATCAAACTTGACAACCATAAATTTTGCAGATGACACAAATTTATTTTTGTTTCATATAGATAATAATATGCTTTTTACTAATATGGCAAATGAATTAAGAAAAGTTTCTGTTTGGTTTAAGCAAAATAGATTGTCTCTAAATATAGAAAAAACTAAATGGACACTTTTTTTATCCACCTCAAAAAAACAAACTGCCCCATATCATGCCAGACCTTTTAATTGATAACATAATAATAAAATAAGAAAAAGTTACTTATTTTCTAGGAGTATATATTGATGAAAATCTATGTTGGAGAAATCGTATAGATAACACCTCCAATAAATTTTTTTTTTTTATAATTTACCTCCCCAAGGCCACTACAGATGAGGAGGCTACTTGTGATTATAACCCTCTCTCAACTCTATAATTCCGAAACACAAACCTTGACGAACAAGGCCTCTGCGCGGAGAAACAAGTTGAGGGCGGTACTTACCAGGGACGTGGTGGGAATCGAACTCGGAACCTCTCGCTTATGAAGTGAGTGCTCTACCACTACACCACTACCACATAAATTGCTAAATGCATCGGGAATTCTCTATGAAGCAAGAAATATATTAAATAAACACCAGTTAACGCAATTATACTATTCATTTATACATTGTGACATAAACTACGCGAATAATTTATGGGGAAGCACTCATAGAACGGAGCTAAAATCTCTTTATCTTCATCAGAAACACGCAGCTCGCGCAATAAATTTTAAAAATCGGTTTTTTCATATGAAACACCTTTTTAAAGAAATGAATATTTTAAATGTATATCAGCCTAATGTCTTTAATATTTTATGTCTTTAATGTTTAAATGTAGAGAAAATTTGTCGCCAAATGTATTACAAAATCTTTATTGTATGAAACCTAAAATCAAATATACTTTTTAAATTAATAACAATCTTATTGCCCCTTTTTGCTGTAAAAGCAAAGACCAGTTTTTTGTTTCTTACCGAGGTCCTTATCTCTGAAACAAAATAGTCTTACCAAATTTTCATTTTTCTACCCAACTGACTTTTGCTTCATTCAAACAGAAACTTAAAAAAAGTATATTTTAAGTTGAAAATATCTGGATTTATTTTTAATTGCTTTTTTTTGTTGTTGTTGTTTTATTTTGTATATTATTTGGTTTAACATTTTATCTTGGCTTTATAACTTTATAACATTTTATCTTGGTTTTATAACTTTATAACATTTTATCTTGGTTTTATCTTGGTTTTTAAATATTTTTTACTTAAAGGTGTATCATTAATTCACTACAAACATTGTATTTTTAATAAGATATAACCATATATTGTAAAGGGCTTCATGACAAGATCCTCAGGATCTTCTAGAAGTCTTGTCATTGCTAATGTAAAAATTGTAAAAAATGGTTATATTTCTTCGAATAAATCTGTTGTTCGTGGTGTTCCTCAAGGTTCTGTTCTTGGTCCTCTTTTGTTCTTAATTTATGTTAATGACATAAACAACTCTATTCGTTTCTCGTCAATTCATCTATTTGCTGATGACACAAACTTATTGAGTATCAACAGATAGTATAGTTCTCTATGTAAAACATAAATTCGGATCTAAAAGGTATTGCTCACTAGTTAAATGTTAACCTAATATGTCTTAACGCTAAAAAAACTGAACTAATCTTTTTTTCATCTTCTAGAAAAAAACACAATCTAAACAACAATTCTAAAATTATAGAGTTTCCAAAATAACGGTTTTCGGTATTCAAAATCGTTCAATACTGGTAAAAACCGATATTGCGCGGTATTTATAAAAACTTTAAAAAATTTAGCCAAATCCGTAGAAAACTTTATTAAAAAAAAAAAAAAAAAATAGAAAAGGAAAATTTTCACTTTTTTTTTCTATTTTATTTTATTTTTTAATATCTAAAAGCATCAATCTTATTTAAGTTCGATGATCGAACTTCACATGCTTCAAACAGCTTAAACTCCCTTAATATGTCTAAAAAAAGGATCAGAACAACTAATCTTGGCTTGGAAAGAAACCATCTTTGTTAGGATTGTTATAACTGTGTCTTAAGGTTATTATTGGCTTCTTCTGCAACTTCTTTATACGATGGTTTGACATTGACACTTTCAAATGCTTTGGTAAAATATTGTTTAATTGTATTTTTTTGCATATTGAATAATTGCTGACTTTGATGAATATTTGAAGCCATCTTTGTTTTGTGACATATTTGAATTGGGGTTTTGCAAATATCTCATTAGTAACACTAAATCTTTATTGCGTCGCTCATCGTATCGCTTTTTGAAGGAATCTAGCATTACTACACTAAATGTTTTTTCAGAAAGATTTTTGAACAAAAACATGTGAAAACCTTCACTGGTCAAAATAGTTGAATTATCCTTACTTAGTTCCTTAACAGCCAATTCAATAGGTTTTAACACTTTTTAAATACCTTCTAAAACTTTAAAATCGACTTCCTGATAAAAACTAATTGTTCCAATGTCTAAAACCGCTTTTTGAATGCATGGTTTCAATTTTACTAACCTTTTAATTATGGGAGACAAAGAGTTCCACCGATTTTTAATGTCAAGTTTTAGCATCTGTTTTTTATTTTCTTGTTCAAAAACATGCTTTTGCAATATGGAGCTACGAACGCTTAACAATTTAAAAAATTTAATTAGTTTACGTGAAATATTCAATACAGACTTGATGTCATCTTAAAATATTCTCTTGCTACTTCCATGAGTAGTTTTCTCTATGATATCATTAAAAATGTCACTGCAATTCAATCTCTTAAGATAGTTATTGTCATTATAATCAGAATCTGAATCATTATCTTCTTCCAAAGTAAGATTAAAAAGAAGTTCTTTAAAAGCAACTTTACTGTGAAGAGTTACAACACAACTGTTATGCTGAACTTTTCACCACATTTTTCAAAACTGAAATTTCATCACACAGCTCTTGTTTTTTTATTTCGCGAAACGACATAATAAGTTTTGCGACTGTGTTTTGATTTTTTTGCATTTGGAATCCACGTTTCTGAATAAACTCACGTATTGCATCGGATTTCGTAATTATTTTTATAGATATGGCACCTTTTGCGGCACATTTCGCAAGCATTTTAGCCAAGGTTTCACGTTTAAAGAATCCGTCAATTTTTATTTGTTTTTTCGGAACTTCTGTAACAGATATTTCATTTAACTTTTTATTTTTTAATATTATGCTATGGATAGTTCTAATGTGGGTAATCAGATGTAATCAGGTGGGTAATCAGACCAGATGTGCTCGAATCTTTGCATTTTATGAAAGAATTGCACAAGGTACATTTTGCTTCACTAGCTGAGTTGTATAATTTTGTGAAATACTTCCAGACAGAAGAGGTCTGTTTTGGCATGTTTTTTTTTTTTTTTTGTACTTGTCTTTTATTGGTTATATAAAGCAAAGTAAAATAAATATAACGCAAATTACTTTATTTACTTGAATATTGTTTATTAATATAAGTAAATATCTTAAATATTATAATTAAATTTATTATAATTATAAGTGGTTTGCAAACAGCATAACAAAATAACTTCTATTTTTTGTCATTCATTTACAAAACTCTACTATAAAAAGTACATTAGTGCAAATTGCTATCTTTATTAAGTTCAAATTATTAAAATTTTAGAAACCGTAAAAAACTGGTATTAGGAAACGGTTTCGGTATTTGAAAAATTTAGTTGAATACCGGTATTAAAAACCGTGGAAACTCTACTAAAACTCAAATCAAAATAACAAACGGTTATATCCTACAAAAGTTATCAAATATTTCGGTGTTTTGATTGACTGCAATCTTTCGTTGAATTTTCATATTGATGAGCTACGCAAGAAACTAAATTGAGCGAACGGCGTAAATTATTTCGATAAACTCACACTAAAGAATATTTAATGTGCATTATTTTTATCGCATCTTAGTTACTGTTGTCAAATTTGGGGTCAAAATGGCAACTTTCACATCAAAAGATTGATGTTCTCTCAATGTCAATACGTAAGAATCATAGACTTCTAACCTTTTAAGTCAGAAACATCAGAATCTTTCAAAAAACTAAAAATTCCAACCTTTCCAGCGCTCGTAAAATTTGCTAATCTTCTTTTCGTTTTTGACTCTCCTAAAAAAAATTTACCATTTTCTATAACAGGCTTTACAGAAAGTAGAATAATACATACATACTCTACTAGAACATATATAATGGAAAACTTAGTGTACCATCTTTTAAAACTCAGAAGTATGGTAAACATTCTGTAGTCTATCAGTGCATTTGTGAATCCAACAAGAGTCTTGCATGCATAGTGAATGAGATAATTAATTTACTCATTATTAGGAGAACCTGTTGTACCATTGACCACATTGTACCTTTGGTCACTATACTCTGTAGGCTTACTATTATTATTTAAAAAAAATGTGAAGTGTCATTTAAAATATTAGTCCATGACGACTCTTCTTACCATAAAACATCATACTTAGGATAGATGAAATCGATCCGCAAGTAATTATAAGTTTTGGCTTTTAAAAATTAAATATTTGTGTTAATCTTACTCTGATTTTAAAACTGCGAAAAATTGTTGTTTGATTCATCTACGACATTTTAAACATTACCCAACATCATTTTTTCGTTATGGAAAAGTTTGGATGATTATGTCTGACCGTAAAACGGGATTAAGACGATAATTGTTAAAGAAACCCATCTCGTGTACCTTTGACCAGACTAGGACGTTGTACCTTTGACCGACAAAAAGTGTTTTTTCGGTAATTTGTGGTCTTTAAGAGGGCAAATTTATAAAATTTACTATTTACTTTATCAAGCGTCTGTGCTTTATTGCTTTTTAATGCAAAATTGTTTCTGGTATTATGGTAATGAAATAATTCCATTGAGTTTTAATGAAATTCACTATTTATTCTTGGACCACTACTACACTTAGAATAATCAATTTTGTTAATTTAGTTAATTGAACAGCTGAAGCAATATTATTATCAATTTCATTTTATTACCTAATTTCTGCACAGCTATATGGAATTAAATCTATAAAAATTTGGTAAACTACTTGGCAGATGCTGCAAATATGCATTATGGACTTACATTAAAGCAGATAAGGTCCTATGCTGAACGAGGCAATAATGTAACAATGATTGCAGCCATTAATGTTACTGGAAATAGCATCCCACCATTACTGGTATTTCCATCTGTTAAATTCAAAGACTTCATATTGAATAATTGTCCTCCTAGAAGTGTAGGAGCAGCTAATAAGCCTGCATGGTCAAATGAAGTCATTTTGTGCAATTTCTTAAACATTTTATGAGTAATGTGCAACCATCTATTGAAAAACCTGTTCTTTTATTAATGGATAATCATGAGAGTCATGTAAACATTTCTGTTATTGAGTTAGCAAAAAAATTGGGCATAGTTTTATTGATATTTCATCCTCGCACAACCCATAAAATGCAACCTCTCGATCATGGTGTTTTTGAACCATAAACCTTTGTAACAATACCATGGATAACTGAATGATATCACCAGGCAATGCTGATAAACCAGTTACAATTTATGATATATCTTACTTTATTGGTCAAGCTTATCCTCATACTTTCGTACCAAATAATATTGTAAACAGTTTTAATGGACTGGATTTTATCAATTTAATGAAAATATTTTTACTAATATTGACTTTTTAGCTGCAAATGTTACTGACAGGTCATTTGTAAATACTAAAGCTTGCATTTCTAATAAAAGTATAAATGTTAAAACTGCTCCATCTAGTTTACCATCAACATCATCTATTGTTTTAGCAGAAACCACTACTGTGAGTTTACTATCAACATTATCTATTGTTTCACTTGAGATAATATGACCTCATCCTAAAGCCAAATTAAGAAAAACAAATACTTCAAAAAGACCTAAGAGAAAATCACGTATTTTAAGTGATACACCTGAAATTAAAGTTATTCTAGATTCAAAATCTAATAACCAACAATTTAAAAAGTCCGATTATTTCTAGTCAGTCTGACATGTGTTTAAATGATGAAAGCTCTGATCTAATTGATTTTGGAGTAAATATACTTGATAATGAAAGTGAAATTGTTACTGGAGATTTTTTAATTGTCAAGTTGGCTGGAAAGAAATACTCTAGACTTTATGTAACAGAAGTTCTATAAAATGTTGGTAAAGTTTACAAAATTAACTATCTTAAGAAATCAGGAGACTTTTGTAACAAATTTATAAGGGAAGATGACAACCTTTATGATGTGGAGCTTGATGATATTTTTATGAAACTTCCACCACCAAGTATTGGTCACGGTTCATCTAAACGTTAGTATCTTATGTTTGATGTTGATCTAACTATTTGTAATAATTGATATATTATACTCTTTTATTATTGTATTTTTTGTTGTCATCATTTAAATATTTCCTATAAAAAGCATTATGATCATATGTTAATGAATATAGACCGCCAGCTAATATAAGTTATAAAAATATGTTTTTGCTCTTTTCTAATCTAAATTAATAAAAATAACTGTATATATTAGAAACATACAATTAAGTTGCATTTAAAGTTTTGGACCTTAACCCTTAATTATTTTATGTAAGTAGCATCTAACTAAAGAAAATATGTGACTTTATCTAAATAGTTATAATAACTGATTTTATTTAAAAGTTAGTAATACTATTAGTTAATCTGACTAACTATCGTAACTTCGATACACAAGTCTTTGCAAGATTATAAGGATTGATTTTTCTAATTTTTTTTTAGACAATTGGGATAGCTTACAAAATAGCTAGATTTGTTTTTTAATTGACATAAGTTAGGCCAGTAGTTGCTATATAATATATAACAAGCTAAAATATTAATGAGGTTCAAGCATTGCATGATTTTTTAATAATAACATTTTGGTCAAAGGAACAACGCGCATGGGTCAAAGGTACAACGTACGCGCTGCATCTTTGACCAATTGACTTCTTTTTTTAAAACGCGGGAAAAAGATAGTTCTTGGTCTAATGAAATAAAAATCCTAAGTATAATTTTTGGACAAAATATGAGAGAATATTATATAGTTTGAATGGTTTAAATTTACTCAATAGAATACGCAAAAAACGCCTTAAAGCAAAATTGGTCAAAGGTACAACAGGTTCTCCTATATTATATTATTTTATACTATTATTATCTTGTTGTTGTTGCTGTTTTTGTTTTTGTTGTTGCTGTTGTTGTTGTTGTTGTTGTTTCAGACCTTTTAACATTAGTTTTAACGGCAGTTTTAAAAACTGCCGTTGCAACGACTGAAATATTCACTATGCCGCCAAGAATTAGATTGAGACTGTAGTATCTACTGGTTCTAAACCGGATCGAGTTTAAGAATACATTTGTGTTCAGGATTGAGTTCAAATATACGTTTTGTACACCACGACTGCAGCCTTTCATATTTGCTGCATTATTATATTCTTGGCCTCTGAAGTTTAGCAAATTTAAGTTCAGAACTTCAAGCTTTTGAAAACATGCTTTCCGAGACCTGAACCAGTACTGTAATTAATAGCTAGGAATCTATCAAAATGTTTATTGATTTTCAATTGACTTTTACTGATCTACTCCCAATATTGCATATTTGCAAAATTATAGTCATTTGCACTTGGTGACCAGTATCAGGTGTGCTGTCCAAAATGTTTTAAATTTTGAACATTATTTATAATTTTTGTAAGGCATCATCACTAATCCAATTAAAAATCTTATTTTGAATTGTTTTCCGAAATAGTTTTTTTTTTTAACGCTGTAAATGATTTCTAATGTTTGGTTAAAATAATCAATTCACAGTGTCACGAAATGCTAAATTCCGTTCTGTAAGAAACTGCACAATTGAAATGATTATTAAAACATTGTTCTAGCCTCTTTTTGGACTAGTTTGTGTTTTTTGTTAATTGTCTTTTGTTCTTTCAAACGAATTTTCAGCTTAAACCAAGCTCCAACAGTACAAATCGACGATTCATTGTTCAAATAAACTAGCCAACAAGTATTCACCATTTTGTAACATCCTAAAAATTAAATCCCACCAAGAATTGCCAAGAATTTTGATTATTTGTATGATTTTTTTTTAAATTAAATTTAATATTTCATTTTTGTTTGTTTTTTGACCTGTTTTTGCTAGTTATTAACAGGGACGCGGAGTCCCAAAAAGAACTCCAAGTTTGCAAGTCACAAAAAGATTACTTCTTTTAAGTTTTTGGTATCCAGGAGCTTTAAAAATATAAAAAAGCTTATGGGCTTCTAATGGCGAAAAAAATCAAGACTTATAGGTGAGCAGAACAATCAAATATTGAACCCGGAGTCTTTAGGTATAATGGCGGCAAGGACTCCGGGACTCCAGGACTCCGGGATTAAAAACAATAAGTTTCAAATCATTAAATATCATAACTTTTTTTCTTATAGTAAATCAATAATCAACCAACATGTTTAGAACTTCTGAACACCAGAGACCTTAAAAAAAAAAATAAAGTTATAAAGCCGGAGTTCTTTTGGGATTCCGCATCCCTGGTTATTAGCAATATTCTTTTTTGATAGTATATAGTTGTTTTGGGTAGAAAAGTTCAGAAGTATTATTTAAATTGAGGATTAGATTTTTAACTTAACTTTCAAAGAGTTTTAATTATTAAGATTACACATTTATTTATTAGTTTATTTTTGTTTTTTCGAAAGAGTTTTATTATTTTAAAAAATGTAATAAAGTTCTTCTTTTATATTTATTAACATCATTTTTTAAAAATGTCACTTAAAAACTGATTATTAAACCTGATCTAGCTTGTATTTTAGAATAAATATTATATTTTGGTATAGGAGAGAGCGTGTATAAAATAGCCAGGCTCTGAAAGAGCCGATGTCACTATTTCTAACTTACTGGAATCCGACCATAATTGTATTGTGTGGTAACACTGGATACCTGTCACCCACAAAAAATTTACTAAAAATTTCTAAAATAAATAGCGTCCTTAGGGTGCACTAAAAATTTTGAAAATAAAAAGTAATTTTTAGGGGTTTATTTATTTTTAAGATAAAGTGTATTATTTGATAAAAGATATAGGCTTTTTTATTTTTTATTTTTTTTTATTATTTTATTTTAGGTGTCCCAAGAAGTCCTAACGGTCTTGTCACAGAGCACCGCGGAAATGCATTTAACCAGGAAGTTCACGCCTCCTTCCTTACCGTGACGCGAAAATATGTCCAGAGCTCGTTTCGAACCTGGATCTCCTGCTTATAAAGCAAGCGTTCTAACCAGTGCGAAACGGCCGCAGTAGGTTAGAGCA
Organism: Hydra vulgaris; assembly: GCF_038396675.1. Classification (NCBI taxonomy): domain Eukaryota; kingdom Metazoa; phylum Cnidaria; class Hydrozoa; order Anthoathecata; family Hydridae; genus Hydra; species Hydra vulgaris. The sequence continues at coordinate 68,161,012 of NC_088921.1, read as the reverse complement.
CATGCTGCATTTATATATATATATATATATTAGTCCTTCTTTTCCGCAAAATAATATTAGAATAAAGTTTCGGTAACAAATGTTTAATTAGAGGTTATTTTTTTTAACCATACATTTTTTTTGTAAAGGCTATTCTCCATTCAGCGTTTTTTTTAACTTTCCGCGCGGAAAACGCGGAAAAAACTTCACGCATGCGCACACTGTAAAATTGAAAAAAGTTGGCGGAAAATTATAGTTAAAGTTGGAGGAAATAAAAGCTCAACAAAGTTGAGCTTTTGAGCGGAAAGTTATCACATGATACAAGAAATAATATTTTGTTTTAAACAAACTTTGAAAAATAAACAAGTAAACTTGGATTAACAATTTTTCTATTTTATGATTATGTTATGAAATATTAATGCTAAATTAGATATAGTAAACGGGTAAATAAAGTAATAATTATTTTAGGAATAATATAACTAGACTTTTATAATAATTTACTTTACAACTAATTTGTTTTTAATTATAAAAAGGTATAAAAGCAAAATGGAAATTAATAACAATGGTGATTTGGCTAGAATTAATATGTCACCTGAACAACAAACATATATTTTATCTTTACTTCAAAAACAAAACAATTCACAGCAACTGTTTTTGTCGCAACCAACAATTGAAACCTCACTTATATGTTCTAAAGAATTAACTTTTCTTTGACTTTTACAAGTCAGACTCTTCCAACTAATATATTAAATTCTTTGGAAAGTCCGATACATTTCAAAAATTTATTTAAGGATTTAAATAAAATCTCTAACACAGATACTAACTGCAAATATTATGATATTCTTGATCTTAATAAAACTATAAAATCAAATTCTGAATTGTACCTTCATCTCAACATTGGATCTTTACCTTTTCATATTGATGATCTTCGCAGTCTCATAAGTTCACTTAATTCTCTCTCTATTGTGTTTGGTATTTCAGAATCTAAATTACAGATTAATGATTCTAACATAACTGATATAAATATAAATGGCTATACTATCGAACATTGTCCAACTGAAGCCAAAAAAGGAGGTGCTCTTCTATACTTGCAATCCAACATAAACTACAATGTTCGACAAGATCTTACAGTATACGTCCCAAAGTATTTGGAATCTGTCTTTGTTGAAATTGTCAATCCTTTTAAAAAAAATATCATCATTGGCTGTATATACCGACACCCTTCGTTAAATCCTAAGGAATTCCTTTCCGATCATTTTAACTCTTTACTTGAAAAGCTTAGTTCTAAAAATAAACAGGTTGTGCTAATGGGCAACTTTAATATGGACCTACTAAATTACAATGAATCCAACATTATCTCTGATTAACTTGACTCATTATGTTCTTACTCATTTTTCACTACAATAATTCAACCAACGCGTATAACTTGTACATCAAAAACAATTATTGATAACATCTTTTTAAATTTTCAAACTCCTAATCTAATTTCTGGAAACCTCACAATATCAATTTCAGACCACTTAGCACAATTTGTTTGTATTCCAAATGCTCCTCCTAAAAACAAAAAAGTAGTAACTACTATAAGATTGGGTGGCTTTGGCCCAACGGGATGACTTTAGCCCAAGCAAAATTTTTGTTTAAAAATGGTTTAAAATCGATACCTCACGGTATGCCGGTTAATGTTTAGTAGCAAATTGTGGGAAATTTATTATTTATTTAGTCTAACTTAATTTACTTAACTCGAGTCTTTGTGATATTATTGTAAGTTGCACTTTAGAAGAAGCACCTAAACTCCGAATTTTTTTAGGTGTGTAAACTTTTACATCGATAGCAGTACCTGAAGAAGGTACTTTTTATTGGAATATACACTGAATTAATTTTAAACCATTAGTGTTTGATTCTATCTTGTTTTGAAAGCTTAACAGTTTATTACTTTTTTGCAATTAAGATTTAAAAAAATTGGTTGTCTTTGGCCCACTACACATTGGCCCGGGCTAAAGTCACCCCATGTATTAGAGTATACCTATTTTAGTGATCATTTATAGATATTACGGTAGTTACTATGTTGGAATGAAAAATTTTGTAGTAGTAATGCAATCAGTATAACAGTTTGTATAAGTAAACAGCGAAATTTGTTTAGTTCTTAGTTTAAATATGCCACAAAATTAATCAAGCCAAATTGTGGAAAAAGAAAGTATGTTACTTATACTTTAAAACAGTTAGACAATGCATTAAAAGATTTAAAGAATGGTTTAATTACTGAACGACAAGCAACTTTGAAATACGATATACCAAGATCAACATTAAAAAATAAAATAAAACAGACATATCCTAAAAAGTATGGTGGTCAGCAAATATTTACATCAAAAGAAGAAGACATGTTTAAGGCATATGCAATAAAATCATCTGAGTTTGGTTTTCCTGTTGATAAATATGATTTAAGATGCATAGTAAAAGGGTATTTAGAGAAAAAACGCGTCGTTATACCTCAGTTCAAAAATAATTTTCCAGGTGGCGATTGGATTCGATCTTTTTTAAAAAGAAATCTAGAACTCACAGTAAGATTTGCAAGCAACATAAAGCGAAAGAGAGCAGAAATAGGAACGACTGTGATTGATAACTACTTTATAAATCTATCAAATGAAATAAGTAATATATCACCTGATAATATATGGAATTATGATGAAACCAATCTCAGTGATGATCCAGGTAAAAAGGTTAACTATAAAAAAGAACTATATTTCACCTTTTAAATCAAATTAACAAAGCGTGGATGTAAGTATCCTGAACGCATAATTAATTCTACAAAGACCTCTTTCTCTGTAATGTCTTGTGGCAATGCTAATGGTGAATTGCTACCACCTTTTGTTGTTTACAAAACTGAGTCGTTATGGAATACATGGATGGAACATGGGCCACTAAAAGCACGTTATAACAGATTAAAAAGTGGTTGGTTTGACTCAACATATTTTGAGGACTGGTTTTTTTCTTTACTTCTTCCAAGACTTAAGAAGGCTCAAGAAAGAAGTGTCATTATAGGGGATAACGTATCTTCACATTTGAGCATTGCAGTACTGGATGCATGTCAAAGCAATAACATAGGATTTGTGCCATTACCAGCAAACTCTACACATCTCACGCAGCCATTAGATGTTGCCTACTTTAGACCTATGAAGATTAACTGGCGCAAAATATTATGTGAAAGGAAGGAGAAAGGAAAAGGAAGGAGAGCTGCTTCTCTTCTTAAAGATGAATTTCCTAGACTTTTAGACCGTTTAATTACCAACTTAAATGAACATGGAATGATAACCTTAGAGCTGGTTTTCGCAAAACTGGAATTTTTCCATTAGACAAGTCTCAAGTGCTTTCACTACTACCATGTTGTAATGTAGGTTTAGACTCAACTACTGATTTAGTAAGCCAATCATTTTTAGATCATTTATGTAAGTCACTGGATGATCCTTCAGATGGTTATAAAAAACCAAAGCGACGTAAAGTATGTGCTATCCCAGGTAAAAGCTTATGTTCAACAGATATATCATCTTGTGTTATAAATAAAAATAATAGATTAAATTCAAATAATATGATACACCTATCAGTGTTATAAATACAATTGAGACCAACAACATTGACTTTGCTGGCCCATGTACAAATACTGGAACTACTGAGACTCTAATCTAAATTTTGCGGATGTAAGTTTAGTCGTAGAAAGTCATACAGAATCTTTAGATCATTCAGCATTAGGCAAAAGAACTTTCAAAATATTGATAAAACAAAAAATGTTTGTAATAAGGAGAAATTGTTAAATCTTGTAGAGAATTGTTATGTAATTGTTAAATGCAATGGAGAGTTAAATCCTGGACAGGTTTGTTTTATTTATTTTGAATTATTTATATTTAGCTATTTAAATTATAAATATATAAGTTAAGAAAAAATGGAGCAGAAATTACTATTATGAAAAAAAATGGACTTAACTGGAAATGGTCACTACCAGCAGTGCAACTTTTTTTTCCCCAGTCTGAAATAGTCGATTTTATTGAGGAACCAAAGAAAATTTCGAAAAGAGGAATTTATTTAGTTTCAGAACTTTTTCATTAAATTTTTTAAAACATTTATTTAGTCATTTTTGTTTACTTTATACCTAAACTGTTTTGTTTACTTGGTACCTATACTTGTTTAGTTTGTACCTATATTTTATTGACTGTATTCAAGAACTTTGTTACTAAATCTTTTTTTGTAAATTTATTTTCTTTGCCTAAATATTGTTGTTTTTATTGTTGTTTTGCTTCCTTTAGTCCCTTTTTACAGGGTTGGGCCAAAGTCACCCTAACACACAGGGCGACTTTGGCCCACCATTTAAACCACCCAAAAGATACTTCAGGTAAATAATTTTCAAATGGGATACAGATAGTTCTAACTATCCTTTCTATGTACTTCTAATAGTACTTAGTGTTTGAGGAAATAACTTTTGTGGCTTTCATGCAATAGACATTAAGGTGCAAAATGGGCCAAAGCCACCCAATCTTACGGTATTGCAAAAAAGGTATTGGCAAGGTTAGAAAAACTTATTTTATTAAAAGAAGTTTTTAATTAACTTAAAAGGTTTTATTTAAAAAAAATAAAGTAATTAAACAATATTCTGTGTTGTGCTTTTAGTGAATTGACACAACATTTTTAAATTCGAAAATTTATAGCTTGATTAAAACAACTCAAAATAATGTAAAAGTTTAATACAAACAATTTTTCATTTTATTTTATGTAAGTGTGGTAATAGATCGGGAAGAATAATTAAACATTGTTAAAGAAGTCCATGAAGGTCTTGGTACTTCTGAGAAAGCTCTTGCATTAGCTAGCCACTTAGACTTTAATGCTGTGAGAAAGCTAATTTCTTCAAGATTTTATTGGCATTCAATTGTGGAAAATATCACCAAACATGTAGCTCAATATTGGCATCGTTCTAATTGCAATTAGAACGATGCCAAAAAACCTCTTACAGAAACTTAAAAGTGTCTCCTGCTTTAAAACCTGTTAAAGAGGAACAACAAGTAACGAAACAAGTTGGTGTAGATTTAATTTAATTACCAGAATCAAATGGATTATATTGTGCAATTGTTCTTATAGATTATTTTTCTAAGAGGACTGAAGCTGATCCTCTTATCGACAAAACAACGGTATCAGTAGCAGCCTTTCTCTATAGAGTTATTTGCAGGCATGGTTGTTTTCAAATACAAATTAATGACCAAGGTCGTGAATTTGTAAATTCAGTATCCATGGCCCTAAACGATATGGCAGGCGTTCAGCAACGTGTAACCTCTGCTTACCATCCACAAGCCAATAGCCTTGTGGAGAACCAGAATCAGACAATTAAGAAAGCAATTATCAAGGTCTTAATTGAAAATGTTAAAAGTTGGGTCTCAATTTTAGATGGAATCCTTTTTGCTTTACGTGTTTTTGCTTTACCTTGTCTTCCAATTGATGTAAAGTACACAGATGTACTCAATCGGATGATTGTAATCCTATATACAATAAAGTGGTTTTACAAAAAGCTTTACAAATGAAAAGAGGACTTGAAGAAAAAGCCATGGCCAATATTGTTTGTTCACAAAAGAAACACAAAATAGACTATGATAGAAAGCATGCAACATCATCAAAATATTTTGTTGGTCAAAAAATACTATTGAGAAGTCTTAAAAGAGAAAAGGCGGAAAAATTGACTTTCTTGTAGCTTTGTCCATAAGAGATACTTGATATTTTGTCAAACTCAACAGGTTTATTAAGAAACAGTAAGAACAACACATTAAAAAGAAATATTCTCTACAGCATATTAAACCATTCGTCAAAGAGAAAAGTAATTTAAAATTGTGTAATTTAACATCTGAGTGCGATGATTAGGATAAATGTCAACATAATCCCAAATTAATGAAACACCCCTTCAAAGTAATTCGCCAAAAAATAGCTGAAGAACAAGGACTCAAAATATTTATAATACCAGATCTTATTGATGAAGAAGAAAATGTTTTTTTTGAGCAGTTTCGTTTTTGCTTATAGGTTCTTAGTGTCAACATATATGTGTTCGTGATGTTGTTGTTAAGCACTTGGTATCAAAACCTTGTTCCAGTCTCTTTTGAGGATATTTAGACGATGATGTGGAAAACTATATGACCAAAAGTGGTATGGCCACAGGTTGTATAGATCTATATAATCTATAGGTTGTATAGATTGTATCGATTACTATACATTCCCGCGGCCCATGTTTGGCATGAGCATAAGTCATAAGATAAAAAAAGTCTTACTCCGCGGTAATATTTATAAAAATCAACCAATAAGAATATTTAACCAATTTAGTATATTTAAAAACTGTAAAGTCTATGACATTAATGAAAACAAATTAATTTAATACACAATATATAATAAATTGAAAATTCTATAAATTAAGATATGTGACAAATATTCGTAGATATATCACACATACATGTAATGTTTGTAAAAACAACAAATCAAATTAAAAACCTGCTTAAACACTCGATAAAAGTGAGGAAAAAAAAAAGATTTTATGTAAATTGTGCATACAAGAGACAATAAGGTACCTAAGGATGTACCGAAGCCAAGAATTTGTCGAAGTCGAAGCTTTTACATTTATACAGGTAAAGTTTGTTATCTTGCGTATCTAACTATAAAACTAATTGTTAACAAACAATATACCTACCTACTGCATTTGCTGGTCATCCTTGATCGCAAGAATTTATTTTTAGAGGTCAAATTAGCAATTTTTTATCATTTTGAATGGTCTTTGACCGTTAACCCCCTTTACTTTTTTACCTCTGTAATAATATTGCATTTTAAACTATCGAGCCTAAAGTGTTATTTAAAATTAATAAATGATATAGCAGTTGCTTAAACATGGTGTTTCTAATTGTTGAAGGAACTCAGTAGTTGCATAAAAAAATTTGGTTTACGATGGAAACTTGTGTAAATTATTATGTTGTAAAACATTTATTGTGGAAATAGAAAGAAATTGGTTCCTGCAAAAGTTGCTGTACTACAAAATTGCACAACTGTTTTCAATTTTCCTACAATTATTCGACACTAAGCTTTAGTAATTTTAATTACCGAAAAATAATTTTCCGAAGGCGAAGCTGTATTTTTGGTACATCCCTATCATATATATGCATATTTGGGTTATGACTTTTTGACTTTTTTGAAAAAAATAATAATTTCCTATGTCATAAATCGATGAACTTTTGTTAGAAAACATTGAAAACATGTTCAATTCCTCTAGGTTGTGAAAATAAGGTCACCCCGCAATTAAAACTACGAACCGTCATTTAATCTTGTTATTGCTACTACTAATACGTTTTTATTGCTACTACTAATACGTGTGGCTTAACTGAAAATTATTTAAAACTTGTATAGATTTATACAAGACGTACATTGTATAGAACTTTAGAACAATTTGAAAAATTCCAGAATATTTTAGACAACTTAAGAACATTCTTAAACAATTTAGAACATTCAGGTACAATTAAGAATATTCTAGAACAATTTAAAACATTTTGGACTAATTTAAAATATTCTAGAAAAATTTAAACTGTGTGTATATAGCTGCTTATCTAATTTAATAGTTATAACAGAAGCAACACATGCCGACGTACAAGCCTAGCGATAGTAGCATTCAAAAGAACAAGGATGTCTGGACCAATAATCTGGTAAAATTTGAAGACTCTCATAAAAGAAGAAGAATGGTCCCTTTGGAAGAATATTCACTGGAAGAAAAGTGCAGAATGCCACTCCAAAAGGGAATTATCGGACGCTACCATTTCCTTGGACCAAAAATCAAAGGAAGAAAGGAGCAAATAGGGGAAATTTCCAAAGGAGTCACCAAGTTGTGGAAAAATAAACTGAATTTTCCTCATGCATCTGATCAATTTATACCAGCAAAGCTTGATAAAATACTGAAATGTTATGATGAATGTGTTAAGCGGGGAAGCTACAAACCCCTTGATGAAATTTTTGATAATGCTAAAGTGGATGGAACATGGTTATTTTCCGAAGACAAGCGATTGTATCAGCTCCAAGTGGAAAGCAAAGGAGCAGTTCGATACTCTACAGGCCAAGCGGCCAGTAAAGAAACGATCCATCCCTCTAAAAGACAAAAATTTTCTAATAGGTCATCAAACTCATCATCTTACTATCATGGTTTTAGTGATTCTGATCTGACTCTGAGGCTGACGACAGTGAATATGAAAACGATGATGAAGACGAAGATGAGACTACTCCTACTCCAAGTAGAAAACATCATAAAAGCAAAATTCCAGTCACCTTGGTGACCTACACAAGAGTATAAACAAACAAAGCTGCTAACATATGCAAGCAATTGTCTCGTGAAAGCATTGACATCCCAATTCCATGTCAATCAGCTATTTACAAGTCAACAATCAATGAGGCAATCAAGCTGAAAAAAGAAATGATTGAAAAGTTGCGTATTGAAAGTTACACTTTGATGGCAAGCACATCAACGGAATCGATTATCAAGTGATCGTCCTTAAAAATGAAAGAAGAGAAATCAAATTGGATGTACTGGGCTTGGTAGATGGCAGGGAAAAAATATTACTCAAGAAATTTCTAAAGTCCTCATTGAATTTTACCTATGGTATTCAATACAGATGATTTTTGCAAATACCACCAGCGTTAACACTGGAAAAAAGAATGTTGTTGTTATAATATTGCAACAAATGTTCACAGAGGAACGCATCAACAAAACTTCAGTTTATCAGTTGTCAAAACCATGTATTAGATAGAATCCTCATGGTTGGTGATGGATAAAGAACTTAGAAGTAAAACACAATCGCTGAACATCGAATATCACTTTGTATCTCAACTGTTGAAGGAGTACGAAAAACTAAAAACACAGTTTGATAACGGGATATAAGTAATTTTCAAAACATCAGGCTGGAGAGATGGTATGAAATTTTTATTTCATCTCACTCGAGTGTTCCGATTTTTTGATAAAAAGGGACATTTTCCATTAATCAGGTTTCAGAGATTACCCAACATCAGCAATGCGAGGTGGAATTCCAGAGCTACACTAGCGATCCTAGGCTTCATTTTAATTTTTTTAACAAAGACAGTTGCTTATTACGCAAATGAGGTTATCGACTTCATGAAAGCTAATAACGGCAAATTCGTTCCTAAGGTCGACAGTCCTCCAAATGTTCCTCAAGCCCGTACAATTAAAAACTTTTAGGCTAATGTGTTCTTAAAAATATGAGGAATATAGTCTGCAAAAATAAAGGATTAATTGATGAAACTTATATAAAAAAAGATTGAGAGAAATCGATTTAAATGAGTTACAAAATCATATGGAAAAGTAAAATACAAACTTCGTTTATATATACCAACTATGGCTCTTATAGCATTTTATAATAAATATTTTTAATCGACAATAGCTTTTATTTATTAATTAAAGTTTACTTTTAATTAATAAATAATATTTACGAGAGTAAAGCTAGTAAAGTAGCTTAAATTTACGGCTTTGCAAAGACTTATGAACCACCCGTTAAGACTCATTCCTTTCTACCCAAGACAGTTTGCTGAACAAGGAATACTAAACAGTGAGTATCAATAATCTGATGCTACGGTAAGCTGATACCTTTAAAATCTTTAAAAGTTCTTTATTGAAGATTTGTTGAGAAACTTCGTACGACGTTAAACGAGATTGCCGTAAACGGTTTAAAATCTTGTAAACAAATTCAAATTCTTCTACATAGACACTTTTCTTTAGGAGAGGAAAAGATCATTAACTTATTTTTACAACCTTTACCCAATAGTTAAAACAATGATCAGGAATTGATATTGCAATGTTTTTATAAATTTTGAACATAAAATACAGTCAGATTCTAATTTTTTAAATAAGCAGAAAAATGTTTAGCGATATCAAATAATATAACCCCTTCGTACACAGGCTCATGGAATTTGAAAAAACTACCTCTAAGAAATTTTGCCTTGCAATGTCATCTTGAAATATCTAAATACTCAGGTATTCATAATGAAAACGATAATTTAAATCATGTTAGGAACAGTTTCTCAGCATGGTATAAACTTTAACTGCTTTTTACTGACACACACGCACAAAATTTTACGTTTTGTTTGAAGTATAATTAAATAAAATAAAAATAAAAATGCCAAGTCTAAAGCAATGCCCTTTAATCCTAACTAGACCTTACACCTTGGCCTGGTGCACGCTGTAAAACCTTTAGTGAACGTTTGGGGAGTCTATACAATTAATAAAATAAAGATATCGTATAATTTTAATTTATTAAAAAACTAAATACAACATTTACAAATTTCTTAAACGTGGTTTTTAAATACACAATTTAAAACAGTTTTTATCATTCTTTGAGAAACCCACATTTAATAAAGAATACTTAAATGGTTAATTTCTTTATTAAACCTGGAAACAATTTTGAGCTGAATAAAAAAGCAAAAAAAAAAAAAAAAAAAACTACATAAAATTTTGAATAGACTTCGTATTTCATCAACTTACATATTTCTTCTAATAAATTTAATTTTTGTTGAAATTGTGTGACCATGTGTAACTTCTCTTTCATTTTCATAGATAAGATCATTCAGGTGGAATTCGCTAAAAGAACGGAATTTGTTGAAAGCTCAGGGTCAATTTAAACCATACTGTTAGGGTCATTCGCCACATAATTTACTATCTATAAATCGTTAATTGTAGGCGTTTTATATACGAATATCAATATTCAAAAGTAAAGTTAAAAAAAAAAACTCACCGCACTAATTCCTGGTAACATTAATATATTCCCAATCACAGGAACTCGTCGCAAAAAATTGATGACAACAGGAAAAAAACCTCTACAAATAGAATTCAGATAACATAAGAAAAAAAAAATCTAAATATAAACAATGTAAATAGAAAAAATTGAAATCTACACTCAATTATTCAATTTACTATTATGTAAAATATATTTTGTAACATAATGGGCAGCTTATATAAAAAAAAAAACTTCTGCACAAAGTGGTTGTGACACTTCGTTCTGAGATTTTCTGCATATTAACTGCCTGAAGACCTTTAATGGGCTGTCTCTCAGTTAAATTATAACCTGTAAATTTTAACTCGGCATTGTATAGCTATGGCATAGAACACAGATGTGACAAGTATTTTTTTTTGAAAACTGAGGTAAGTACAAAGTTTGACACTGTAACCTAAACTTTATTTAGTATAAATGTGGTGATCTTATCTTGTCCCGGTTATGGTCTACAAATGATATAATATAACAAGCTTAGTTTTACCAGATATCTAAACTTTAAAATTGCTATTCTGCAAAAGCTATTGCACATACCACACCTGTGTTCTATGCCATCAATATATAGAATTTAGTACTTGAACTGCTTCTAATAGTGTGATTTTTGCTCAATGACACACAAAAAAAAAAATTGATACAAGATTGATAATAATATTGAACACTAATAGTTGCTTAACAACACTATCTTTTGTTATCTTTTTATATTCACTATCTTTTTGTAACTAAAAAATAAATCTAAATAAAAACAAATAAAAAAATAAATCTATATAAATCTTACTTGAAGAGTAGAATAAAGCCATATATTTCAACAACCATTCCAACTACAGGCCAGCCTAATAAAACTACTAGTATTCCACCAAGGAAGAACCCGCTACCTTTTAACTTTGTTTTCTGGAAGAAAAACCTAAATGTTCTTTCTAAACCAATGACTAAAGCTAATCCAGATATAAACAAAATCTAAAAATGAAAATACACTTGTAAAAAATTATGCTAAAATAAAAAACATGATATATTAAAACAGAATAAAATTTTTTTACATGATAAAACTAGTCAGGCTACATGAATATTATTAAATCTTGAAAATCTACTTGAAAGTCAACTTAACCTTTTGTTTTTATGTTATAATATAAACTTAAGTTCTTAAACTTTTAAAGTGTGTACTTCTTTAAAAGAAAAAAAAAAATGCTTAAAAGTGATAACATGAGATATACTTTGTGTGGGTCAAACCCTTATATAGTGTGTGTGTATATATATTTATATACATTCTTTTTTAAATTTTAAATTTACCTCCCATAAGTTTCACGGGGCCAATAAATTTGAAGAGACTATTTGATTTTTTTTTTAAGTTTGCAATCTCTTTTTTAAAGTTATTATTTTCTTCTTTGCAATCTTTTTTTTTAAGTTTGCATCTCTCAACTTAAAACTCCTAAGCACAAACCTTGTTAAACAAGCCCGCTGCACAGAGAAATAAACGGGTGTGGAGTGGCGTGGCATGAGTTTAAACTTCAAACCTTTTAATTGTGAGCCTTTCGCTCCACTTGTCCTAAGCTCCACTTATCAATGATAAAAGCAAAAAAATTTTAATAGAACCTTATTTTAACTTTAAATCAATTTTCAGCTTCATTTTAATTCTAAATGCGTGCATGATTCGCAAAAAATTCTTTGATGTTGGTTTAAATTAATGAAGTCATCAAAATATGGAAGGTTTATTTATCTAAGCTGATAGCATTTTTTGTACAAAGTAATATTTGTTTTTGTCTATAAATTCAATTAGAATTGTAGATCTGATCAAAACATGTAACTAAAAATAAAAAAAGAAATTGTCAAAATCAGAAAACAACTAAATGGTGTTATGTATAAAGAACTAGGAACAATACAAAAACCACCTATCGATTCCCCATTTACTATGCTGGTTCTAATCTTTATGCAAGTGAGATGTCAAAAAACTTTTATTTAAATTTATTCCTATATGTACTTTTAGGCTCAATGACAAAAAATCAAAATAAAGTTTGGAAGGTGTTTGCATACATATGCATTTTTTTATTAAAATCAGGATAGAGAGATTCCATGTGAAACATCCAGGGCATGCAACCCTAACACTCAGATTTTGGTGATTTTTACACCACTCAAAGATTTTATTAAGTTATGAACATTCCCAAAATTTTATCATCTAGTTTCAAACGGTTTCAAAGATATGACTATTCAAACTTTGCCTTGAACCAATAAAAATATGTTATTTAAAAAAATGGTTTCGGCCAGCGTTTCTGTTCTGTGTGCAAAAAGCTGGAAACGAGTACACTTACATATTTTGAGGCAAGGAATCCAATAAAACAACTTAAACTATTTTAAAATAAACATAACACCTGTAATTTTGACCTTTATCACAATTTTACTGGGGGACCTAAATCGGTCCCCAGTAAAACCGGTCTTTTAAATTAAAATTAAAAAATAATGACTAAAATTTTTTTTTTGTTGAGTTTCTTTGTTTATAACTTGAAAATTTAATAAATGAAAGGAGGGGGTTTTAATAAGCTCAGGGTGGATGGGAAAATTTTTCAAAAATTATTAAATATCAACTGCTGTGTATTGATCACTTAAAAGTACCACCTTTTTTTTCCTTTGATTTTTCTGTTTTTTAAGTAACAAGTTTAAGCAAAGTTTTTTTTCCCTGTAAGTAAAAACTCTCCAAATCTTTGTAATAACTCTAACTAAACTATTCAGGACAAAATCAAAAAAAAAAAAAAAAATCGAGTTTGGCATTTATGTAATTATGTTTTTACTGATTATAATTATGGTCATAACTTAAAACACATAAATGTCTACACCATTAAAATATTTTGTACACTTTTGCTTACATTTCCTATTGCAAGTAATCCTCTATCAAAGAACAACATCATACCAAGAAACAGAAACAGCATTCCAAATCCAGTTACTCCAATGCCAATCTCTAAACACAAAATTTACAAGTTAAAATACAACTTTTATACATATTTTTACATTTTTATTATTAGTATTTCTAAACATGCAGTAGTAAATCTTTTCCTCACACATGCTCTCTAGGATGCCAGAAAGAGTGTGAATATTAAATTTAAGAGTAAAGAAAAAAGCTATTTACAAATAATACTACCCAATCCTAGAGAGAGGTAATATCAGAAGGGAATAAGATCAGAGCCATGTATAAAAAATGGAATGATTTACCTGTTAAAGCATTTTCAAGTCTTTAAATTCAAACTTCTGAGAAGTCATTACTAATTTAGTAACCTGAGACTTTTATACATCTTTTTGCATCAACTTCTTGCAATAAAAAAAAAGGTTTGTTCACAATAGAACTTGATAAGAGAAGACTACTATTAGAAATAGAGGGTGGATGAGTAGGAAAAAATGAATAGGTAAAATGAAGTTTATACTCAAAGCAACAAAAAGATATATATATATATATATATATATATATATATATATATAATATATATATATATATATATATATATATATATATATCTTTAGAAGTCATATCTTGTTATATGATATGTATATATGTGGTCAGCGTCATCAGGTAATTACCTGATGACGCTGACCACAATAGGTCAACGAAATATTGTAAATATATTATTATATCTAACATATATTTAAAAAAATAGTTATACGCTGCCTTTTTTATTAAAATCAATTTATATATATACATATCATATAACAAGATATGACTTTTAAAGATATATATATATATATATATATATATATATATATATATATATATATATATATATATATATATATATATATATATATATATATATATATATAAACAAGTTAACTTGTTTCCATACACTGGTGAACTTTTTGAAAAACAGGTCTTTATTTGTTTTTGATAATTTATCAAAAAAATTATAAGTAATATAAGATTAAAAAAAATGACTAATATAAGAATTGAAGTAAGAGAAATAAAGATTAGAATAAAAGCAAGAAATAGAAATAAAAGCCTGCCTGATTCCACAAAATTATGCTAAAGGCTCAATCATCAGCAAAAAAATTTAAGTCTTGAGATGCTACCATTAAATATTTTGTTAAATATAGTATATTTAACTAGATTCTTGGCCAAAGCACCAAATGTTTGTTTGTTAAATTTTCTCATTTGATTTCAATTGATAAACATCTCACAAAGTGTGAACGTACTTATATTTTGTAATTAAGTATTAATATTTTAACATAGTTCGAACTGCGTTGAATTCACGTTTCAAACTGATTCAACGTTTCAAACTGATTCACGTTTCAAACTGATTCAAACTGCGTTGAATTCACGTTTCAAACTGATGTGGTGTACTAAGACAGGAAAGTTGACCTCCATCAATTGCTGATTGACAATATACTGATTAAGCCATTACTTTTAAAATTGTTTTGTGCTCAGATAATTTATGCTCTTATGGAAGCCCTTTTACGAATATGGCCTTAATGCAATGCAGTTGCAGCATGTCATCATTTAGTACATGTCATACTGAGCTACACATCATGAGTGCTGCTTTCTCAATCAAAAGGTCTGTGGTTCAATGCCCACTCTGGCCATGAAAGTAACATTAGTGAAAAAGACAGCATAAAACTTCCTCTTTAAATGCTAATCCACTGTGCGATAAATAAATTGTTAAGTCTTAATTAAGTAATTTAAAAATAACATTAAAAAAAGACATTTTTATGGTCTAGGTCTTGACTTAAGTCTTGGATTCTAGTGCCTTTTTTATACTGTCCCACTAATTCTACTTTAGTACGTTTTCAAACTCTATAATAGAATAACTTTAAAATTTGGACTGATTAGACAAAAGTTGCTACAAAGTTATAAACAATATAGAACTAAGTTATGTACGATTGGTAACTAAAGTTGCATTCCTAACCTTAAATAAAATACAAAAACGACATTACGATTTCTATATTTATTTCAAGCTACTAATATAAGATTAAGGAATGAAAACTGAAATACTTATTAATAATAACATATAGTATAATATTTATTATGTAAATTATTTGTAATTACTGTTTTTTTATATTATGAAGACAAAAAAATATTGGCATGCTAATCCTGAAATTCCAAAGGGAGTGAGTTTCAATACAATATTGTTTTTCTTCCTTCTTGGCTGATTATTCAGTCAAGAAAAAAGAAAGACAACGTTGTCTTTTGCCAGTGACTATATTTATAATAGTCAGTGACTATTTTAATTTATGTGTTTTCTATTAATGAAATTTAAATATTGGAAGAACATAATGTTCTCGTTTCTTACTTTGATAATCACTAATAGGGAGCATTTCTTTGAAGACAATATATAACTTTGCTCTGCAAATATAACTTCAATAATTTAATAGAATACTAAATAGATATAAATAAATAATTCTAAAGCTAAGGATTCATGTCTGCCACGTTAATTACCGGAGCATTTACAGATGACCGTGGAAGGTAAACACTGCCGGAACCGATTTTTTTAATATTTATTTCGATGAAAACTTAATGCAAAGAGTATTGATTTTGAATAATGTTGAAATAGGCTGTTGGTCGTAAAGGTAAATTGTTAAAATTTAAAGCCATCTGTTTGTTTTATTAAATCTGGTTATTTTTTAAAATTTTAATTATTTATTTTTGTAGTGCCTTGTTTTTTATTAATACTTGCACAAAATAACTGGTGTGTCTCACCGTGTCGACAACATAAAAGCCACATTTGTCCTTCCCGACAACATACATACTAATAAGTTGAATTCCTCCATTTTGTACTACAGTGTTTAAAACAGTTGTATCAGTACAAACAACGAAAATGATATTTTCAACTTCACCATAATTTTCAAACTTGTACACAAATAGCGTGAATTGTTCATAACATTAGCATGGATGTTCACTTGAATTCCGGACCTTCAAAAATCTTTTCTTATCTACGTCATTAAACACTGCATTATAAACAGTTGTTGAAAGGGTGACAAATACCACACTACTTGATTCTAGGGGTTTTAGGTTGAATTTCAAAAGACAAGGTTTTTCTTCAGATTCTATTAATATGTATATGTACGAGCTGTATATAATATAAGTAACAAGAATTTTTCTGTAAATAAAATTTTTTAGTAAATAAAAATACTAATATAAACTGTATATATATTTTTATTTGTGTAATTTTTATTTATAGAATTTCTCATGTCTTCCAATGCTATTTATAGAATTTTTCTATATTTTTAGAATTTCTTTAGTATTTTAAGACTGCGTATAAAAGATACGTCATGTATAAAACACGCTCTCTGGTGCCACGCGCCAAGTTTCCTCCGCCCTTTATTATTATAATTATTTTGTGTCCTCAACCGAACCCCAGTTTAATTTTTTGTGTAACTTTCATTTTAGATGCCACAAGAAGTCCAACGGTCTTATCAAAGAGCACCGCGGAAAAGTATTTAAATAGTAAGATTACACCTCTTTTATTACCGATGTCGCAAAACTCGCCCAGAGCTGGCTTTCAACTGCGGATCTTGCGTTTCTGAGGCAAGTACATTAACTATTGTGCCTCTTCTGCTCAATTTATTTATTTACTTTTTTAAATTTTTTTCACCCATTTTCTTGCGCACCCAAACAATTCTTAAAGGGATTTCTCTGAATTGAACATAAGAAAAATTATTCAAATTCACATCTCTTACTATCAACATTATTTCTTCAAAAATATAAATGATTTACAAATTTGGGTAAAGTAAATGTTTTGGCTGTTTGTTGTGAAGTCCTTTTTTACTGCAGTATAGAGTAGGCGTAAATCGCGGGGTAAAGCATAAATGGTCAGTTAATTACGCCAGTGATAATAAACACGATTTTGAGGAGAAGTTTATTATCACCACTACATAAATTATGACTTCACAAAAACTTTTAAAAAAAAATCACAACAAGCTAATGTGCAAAGTAATTTTTTATTTAATGGTCTGAGAAAGGAATGATTAAATTATCAGCTAGTAATTACAAAAATGTTTGCAAAAAAATATTTTTAAAGATCAAAATAATATGCTGAATTTTACAATGTAACTTTCAAATCAGAAGAAACAAATATTATAAAAGTGCTCTCATGGAGCTACATCCTCTAAGTAGAAACACTAACAGACTTTTTGTCTTGATAATTAAACAAAATCAACAAAAATGTTTTATCTTTATCTTATAGCTCCTCTCATTTAATATCTATTCATTTTAAATATTGATATGTCTATGCCTAATTTATAGTTGTTTTAAAGTAAGTTAAACTTTTGTATTTAATGAAGATTTATGGTTAGTGTGAAAAAATAAACTTTCACTCTGAGCATGTCACGTTAAGTTTTGTATTTTATATTTCTTCTAGACCTTGCGCGTTGGTCATGATTTTTCATTAGGAGTCTGAGTTTATCATTTCTATTTTTTTCAATTCATTCATTTTTTCAATTTATTTAACAAAATTTTAAAAACTGCAAATTTAATTATAATTTTACAAATCCGGTTAGGTGTGACTCATATAGTTAAAAACTAGTCAAAGAAGTGACACCTAAACAAAATAAACAAAAAATAAAATCAACAACAACAATATCGTTAAATAATACAAAATATAAGTTAAAATAATTAAAAAAAACAAAACAATGAAAATATAAAATACACCTAATTAACTTAATATTACAGATAAATTAAGATGTGATAATAATATGTTATAACACAATATATAATAACAATGATAGAGTTTACATAACAATAACAATAATATAGTAGAAAATAATATTAATAATAATAATAAAAATAACAAAACAATTATAATAATAAACGATTAAATCAAGCAATAATATTATGACTGTTATCATCAAATACAGAACCTCATCATCAAATACAAAAAAACACATAAAAAATGAAAATACAACACAAAAAAAGCAACAAAAAGTATACAGTGTTTATGATGAATGAACAATATATTACATGCGCTATGTCTAAATTATCATTATTATTTTTTACTACACGCTTTACTCTAGCGTCTTTGTTTTGTTCTGAACATCTGCTCAATATATATTTTTAATTCTCCTTTCTCTCTTCCTCATTTTTTCCTTATTTCACTTGGGCTTGACAGCTCGGTCTAGTTCTTTTATGCATATTTTTGCATTTTTTTAAATCTTCTTGCGCACCAAGACAATTCTTAGAGGGAAGAAGGGATTTCTCTGAATTGAACATAAGAAAAATTATTCTTAATGTATTCTCGTTGAAGTGCTACTGTCTTTTGCCCCTCAAATAGTGTAGCAATGTTTTCAAAACATTGATTAATTGTTGTCTCGTAATTAAATCCTCATCTAAAAATCTTGCTAGTTTAATTTTTTTGTACTTTTGTAAGATCGTGCAGCAAAAGTGTGCTGTCATGTGTTATATGCTAATATTACTTGGGGTAGTGACCACAAACGGATGTTAAAGTCACTTTGTTGCCAAATCATGTTAAAGCCACATTATAAACTATGTAAAGATTTTTATATCTTGTTTTAAAAAAGTACTATGAATTATTTCTCCTTAACAACGGCACAGCAACAAAAGTATAAAAAGTAAAAAAAAAAATAGAAAATACTGAGTGCCTCTATATGAAAATATTAGACATATAACTCTATAAGATAATATGAATTTACATTAATATAATTTTTTTTTTTTTAATATAATTTTATAACGCAGAAGGTGTAAAACTATACATTACTAAGGGTATATCATTTATACTACCTTAAGGTAGAAATGTCTCCTTTTTTTCCCGTTTATTATTTTTCCCGTCAATGCTAAGAGTTCACGTAAAATTCAGATTTAGAATTTGAAAAACTTAAACTTATAAATATGATGCCCAATGCTTATCATAAATTTTTTAAAAGTTTATTGTAACTTAGCTATTATTAATTTCAATATATAACTATTGTATGTGTTAAATTACCACAAATGAAGATCGACTCTCCCATACAAAAATACTTTTTAGTAAACTCAATGTATTAAATGTTTTCAAAATAAATCTCTATCAAATTCTTATATTTATGTTTAAACCTAATAAAAAAACGGCACCGGCTTTATTTTACTCAATATTTAAAAAAATAAATCATATATACAGCATAAGTTTCTCAAAAAATAACTTTAGTCAATCCAAAACCTATTATTCAGCCACTAAATACCCGATTACAAATTGAGAACTTTAATTATGGAATACGCTTTTAAATGATGATCTTAAAACGCTCTCTTCGCTTAACCAATTTAAAAACAAAACTTAGGCAAACTCTTCTACTGAACTACAATGAATTAAATTTCTTCTAAGACGTTAAATAAGAGTACTCTTATAATTTGATTTATTTAATTATGAATATATTTATTAATTTTGTATATACACATACAAAAAAAAAAAAAAAGTTGTAAACTTTTACACGATTTACTTTTATCATTTGTTTATTACCGAGGATTTAAAAAAGTTGTAATAAAGTATGTAAAAAGTACCCCTAATTGTTTGCCATATATTTATATGTGAGTATGTGCATTCATTTTTTATCTTTTTTTTTTGTTATTTTTTTTTTTTTTATTTATATTAAAAAATTTTTTTTTTACTTCATTATTCTCAATCTAACGGAAGAAATGAAAAAAAAAAAAAAAGAAATAGGAGGTTAGAATATATGAAAAAAAATTTTTTTTTTTTTTTCTTTCTTTTTTTAAAAAATAATTTTTAATAAAATTTAGTTAATATTTAAAAGATTTTGTATTATTTTAGACTGTTTTTAAAAGCTACCCAGTGGGCACAGTACTTTTTTAAAACGTTCTTTGGACGTTTTTATTAGGTTTGAACCTTATAAAAACGTCTAAAAAACGTTTTAAAAGCGTTTTAAAAACGTACCGTTAAAAAAGAATTAATTACCTGACTCAAATTAAATAGTAAGTCACAGAAAATGAAAAAGCTGTTGAAGCTTTTATGTTGAATTAGTTTCTAATAAACTTTTACCCATGAGCATTAGATGGAACTTTTTTTTAAATTTGGATTAAACAGGAGAAAAATCTCTATCAACTTTCTTTCATCATTATTGAAATAATGGATTGATTTTGAGAGTTTTTGACTTAATAATTCATATATATATATATATATATATATATATATATATATATGATTTATTGTTTTATTTGGATTTTATGGTTTATTTTATAAAAAATAATTAATAAAAAATACTAAACAAAATTAGTTGTAATTAGTTATTTAAAATAACACGTATAAACTACAGATAAAAAATGTTTAAAATAATAAATATAAACCATTCATAATAATTATTTAACATTTTGAGTTTAAACATAAATATTCATCTACTGAAGAAATGCTTCACTTCATCTGTTTAAATTCGTTTGATAGGAACACGTTTCTTTGCTTTCAATACCATAGATGTTTTGTTTCACTTTGTTTTATTTTCATTTTTTGAAACAAATGATATTTATTGTCAGTGTTAGGAGTAATTATCTTTATAATGGCTTTAATGCGATCTGATTTCGAAAACTTTTGATGTCCTGTTTCTTTTTTTCCAATCTTAAAGACGATAGCATCAATTTCTACAATCGTTATAATCAAAAGGATAACCATTATTTTTCCTAGATATTTAAAATAAAGATAAACAAATAAATAAATATATCATTTTAATTTAAAGTAAAATAAGTTTTTACTTTAAATTAAAATGATAGTTTAAATAAAAATAAAAAAACAGGTAAAAAAAACGCTTTGGATTCTCAAAATTTATAAATAAAACATAAAATAAAACATGCTTGTAAAAATAAATAAAACATGTCTTGAAATGAATAAAACATGTCATAAAAAATACATAAAACATGTATGTAAAATTAAATAAAACATTTCAATAAAAACTTTGCACGTGTTTTTTACAAGATTTATCCAAGTAAAATACTTCTGTACAGTTGGGAACTCCTCTAAAACTGTTCAACATCTTATCAAAATGTACAATAATGACAAAACCATTAAAAAAAATTCTGGAAATGGTCGAATAAAGAATTTGTTTTGAAAAAATTGGCATTAAAATTAATTCAAATAATCAACACGAGTAAAACTACGATTGAAAGAATGAAGAAAGGTTTCTGTATAGAAAAAATACACGACACGCAGAGAAAATTAAAAACCTGAAGCAATTCATCAGTTTTATAAACTGTTGACGAATAAAAAAGTATGCATTGTAAAAGAACGATGAAGCATACTTTTATAGCATTACCTGGACATCACTTCTACTAGGCAACTATTCGAACCTACAATCATTTAAAATTAAGACATTTCTTCAATAGTTGGTGAAAAAATATCTTATTTGGTAAGCTGTTTGTGGCTGTGGTCAACAAAGTACAACTTTTTTCACTACAGAAACTTTAAATACAAAAATTTATATAAAAAAATGCTAGCAAAAAGACTTTTGCATTTTTTTGATCTCATAAACAAAAAAATTATTATGGCATGGTTGACAACTTATCATTATTCAAAAGATACAATTTTATAGTACCAATAAAAAGGAGACAATTTTGTGGCTAAGGACATCATAAAATTTAATAAAATCTCAAATTATGCCCTACCGGTCAACTTTGGGAAGCTGTCAAAAAGATTTATAAAAAATCATTGCAAGAAGTAAATAGCGCTGATAATTTCAAAAAAAAGGAAACGAGCTACTTGTAAAGTCAGAAGTAAACCTGTGCAAGAATTGAAAACAAAAATGAAACGTAAAGTTCTCAAGTTTCAGCTTCAACCACAAATGTTGATTGATTGACGAAAAATTTTTTTTGACTTTTTTCGAAACCATGGATTATTATACTTTTTTTAAAAAATTCAAAAACATCAGAAAAAATATTTTTAAATATAAAATATTTCTGAGAACTTTTTAGAACGTAAACGTTGTAAGAAGGTTACATTTATCTTATTCTATCCTAAAATATCTTAATACTGGGTATAAAATTATTACATCTGTTAAACAACATCTATGGAGTAGTACAAGATCATCTGTACACTTTTGTCCAAAATCAACATTTTCACTTCAACAACATCTGTACGTTAAGGGTATCTGTTGTTAAGGGTCAGTGAATTTCCAAATGATATATTTGGAAATTCACTGACCCTTAACAACATCTTTAGGAAGATGTGACTACATCTGTGAATTTTTCTATAAGTCCAATAACATCTGGAAGCGTTTCCTCCAGATGTAATTACATTTTAAAAAATTAATGTGTAACTCCATCAGTTTAGAACAATGCATTTTTAGTAAGTAATTTTTTTCAGATGTATTTATTCTTAACATAATTGAAGAGGTGTCACTACATTTGTAAAATCTCTAGATGTAGTTGCACAGATGTCATTATGCTTAGAGAATTGAAAAGATATCACAACATCTGTAATATTCATATACTTTTTACACAGGTGTTATTAGGCATCAATAACATTTCAGATGTTGTTGGAAAGATGTTATTGTACCTCAATGTATTTAGAGATGTTGTTGGACAGATGTAGTTATACCTTGTTATATTTACAGATGTTGTTGGACAGATGTTATTAGACATTGCAAAAACTGATGTTGTTACCTTGAACCTAATATTGAAATTGATGCTGCAGCCGTAACTTATTCGTGCGTGTTTAACACAGAACTCATGACCGCTATTTCCCCCGAGTTAATAACGAAAAAGCATTGGAGCACATTTTCTTATAAAAAAATTTATGTTAAAACTTAAAAAACTTATGTTATTAATGAGCTCAGGTGATTAGTCCTTATAAGCTGCGGATGGTCTGAATAAAATTTATAAACTAAAGCTTAATAAAGAAAAAAAACGTTTTTTCACCTTTCTGACTCACTGTGCGCCGTCTCGGTAACCCCAGACGGCGCACAGTGAGTCAGAAAGGTGAAAAAAGGGCAAAAATTATATAACTATCATATATAATTATGTGATAAATCAATATTATTGTATTTTGGGTCAAAAAATTTAAATTTTTCATTAAAAATAATTTTTACGCGTATCTATGACGCGTAAGGCGCGCGCATACGCGTGTAACTGTCTTTTATGCGCGTAAAATATAACCTAAATAAAAAAATCGAATTCCTTGATCCAAAATACCATATAAAAGAATACCACATATTTTTTAATCTAAATATTTCTTGTGCCTAAGGCTCGTACTACTTACGCGTATACGCGTTAGAGACTTTTACACGCACAATGACTGACTTAATTTAAAAAAATTAAATTCCTCAAACCAAAACATTTATTAATTAAAAAGAAAAACTGGTTCGAAAAATATTTTAATACTATATAATATTAAAATATATTAAAAACAAAATAAATATTTATCTTATCTAATTTTTCTTTCAAGAAAACAAAAAAGAAAACCTAATACTAATAAAAAGGCTTTATTTCATTATTACAGCATTAACAAAGATAAAACTTCAGGGGTAAGTGTTTTTCCATTTTCAACCTTGCATTTTTTTAAATAAGTGTTTGATATTACAGGATCACTTCTAATCAACAAGTATTGGTACTGGTTTTTCATAACATTCTTTCTAGATATCTTGGCTGTATGGTTTAATCTAGCTTTGCGAATTTCTTTATTTAGAGCCTCTTGTGACTATTCAGAGAAGTAACCAATCGGCAGTTCTAATGCCTCAGATATCTGCACATTATGTTCCAAGAGTTTATGAACAGTTGAGGGAATCACATACCAGCAATAGTTTTTGAGTATAAGAGCTGTAGCTTCATAGCAATACTGGCCAAAACTTTCAGAGTTCAACTCATAACAGGAGCATACTGCTATTAGGATTGTCCTCAATCTAATAGTTACATCTACTGCCACTCCCGTTATATCAGCATTTTCAAATGCTCTTCTGGCAGTGTTTCCATCGTTAGTGCTGCCAAAACTCTGTTTGGGCATATCAACTATAAGACTTAGCTCTTCTCTAAATCTCAGTTGAATGTTCGTTTTTTTACTTTTTACTAATGCTTTTTCAGCAGGGGATTTGGCAAAGTATTTTTTAATGTCTAATTTATATCCTAAATGTAAAATATATTCAAAACATCTGAGCCAACAATGCAGAGTAGAAAGACCCAAAGATAAAGCTTTTTCATTGATTGGTTTAGATCTGATCAATACTGGGTTATTAAGTTCACTGGGCTTAGCTCCGCAAACATTACATGATTGCGAGGACAGAGTGTTAGTGAGGGCATTAACCACTTTACCATCAAACATGGTTAAATCTAGTTTGAACTTAAATGTGATAGTCGTATCCGGTTTGCCTTCCTCTACTTCTAACTTTACTTCAAACTTGACTAGTCTATTTATTTCTGCTTTTAAAAGTTCATATTCATTTCTTATCAATTCTTCCGGTTTTTTTTGATATTGGAGATGGAGGGGTCTACAGTAATGTGTACTAGAGGGCTTTTTATTTAACCATACAGTTTTGCTCATGATGGTTAATTTAAGTGGAACAACAGCTGTCTGGAAAAGACTTTGTTCATTAACTTGGGCTTCACCAATATTTGTATCAGTGTATTTTTGTTTATAGACACTTTGACTGGGGGCACCATCAAAACCACCTTTAAAACGAAGTAGACCTTTAAACCTCCCCCAATTTCAGCAAACATTCTCAAAGAGTCTTGGCATTCCGTAAAAGTTAATAACCTTGTCAGAGTATGATTAAACATACCCTGTAGAGAAGTTGAAGCAGATGTTTCTGTCACAATTAAACCCTCAGGATAACATTTGTGTCTCTCATTCTTAATTTCATAAAGTGAAGGATAAATATCTGCATTATGTATTATCGATGAATTTCTAATAATTTGATACTGTTCATCAGATAAAATGTGACCTTCACACTGAATTTTTAAGCTCAAGGCATCTTCGGTTTTCATTTTTATTGGAAAATTTATCTTTTTGATTTTATCTTTTTCAGAGTTTGTAGCACTTTTCACAAGATCAACGAAGTCTTTTTTGCTAGGATCTCTAGTGGCTTTTTTTATTGAAGCTAATGCAAATGCTTCAGCAGGATGTTCAGCCAATTTGGCAACCTTAAACAAGATAATATTTAATATTTAAGCTTGTAAACTATTTTTTTAACTGGGTTGAATTTAATTTATTTATTAATACCTTAGATCTTCTGCTTCTATCACTTAAATCATCCCAGTTCTTGCACTTTCTACCTGAACCTGATGCAATATTTTTTTTGTTAACAGTAATATCTTTGTTTAACCAAGTTCGCTCGTGTTCTAAAAGTCTAGAGAAGGTTCTTGCATACTTCCGCAACTTTGATCGAAATTTACATTTAAATATTATTAGAGTTTTCATTAGATTTATTATTTCAGGTTTTTCAATACGTTCATAGTGTAGACCCTCCAGTCTACAAAACTCACGTAGAAGAGCCTCGAGTAAGTTATCATGATTAATTCCTAACTCTAGGAACTAAATGTATTCTTTTCATGTTGAATGTAAGCAATGAACTATTTTAAGTTATTTTATACACAAGTTTTAATTTTAAAACGTGCACTATGCCATCAAACGTTGCATATATTGGTTTTTGAGGTTTGATAATTAGCACCATCTGCATGAGCATGAGTTTTTTCACTAATAGGAACTAAATGTATAATTTGTGTAATGAATGAAAGCAATGAACTAATATTCGCTACTTTATACGGCAAGTTTTAATTAAAAACGAAAAAAAAAAACACAAAAAAACCGAAGTATTTGAAAGGTCTTATTTTAATTGGGGCAAGTTTTTTTTTCTGTTTTCATATATACCTATTAATGGGAAAATATTAAAACTACCATGGAATCTAGTGGAATCGTTTAGTTTTTAAACTAAACTCATAATTAAACTAATGTAAAAAAATAAATTTATGACACATTTTTGAGACCTCAGTAATGAAAAACTAAAAACAAAATTTATTGTCAAAAATGTTGTTAGTAGTTGCCAAACATCTTAAACATATGACTTCAAATTAATTTTGAACTGTTTTTACCCATGTCAATCTTAAAAGAGTGACACAAAAGCTAGATTTTTTTGAACGAGTTTTCCGATAAATAAAATAAAATAAATAAGTCTCGGAAAAAGGCGTATAAATTGGAGAAATCTTGAAAATTGTTCACAAAAAAGTTAATTATTGACTTTTAGTGGTATTTAGTAACATTATAATTAAATTAATTAATTTCCAGCAATACTTTTTTATGGGGTTTTTTTTGCCGTTTTTTATGGATTTTGACTCACTGTGCGGCGGATAACTCCGAAAACTTGATGTACAGCTTAAATTAAAGAAGCTATATGATTTTGAATAAGTTATTTAAGTGAAAATATTTATAAAGCATTATTTAAGTAAAAATATGGCATTTGCAAAATATCTATCATAAAATGCCAATGTATCAATATCTTACTCTGGGAGTGCAATATATTATTTCCCACCACCAGAAGAGCGATGTATCATCATATTTGATTCACATATTAATATATCTAATCTTTGTGTAAACTAATATTTTTTTATTGATTAAAGATACATTTTTATTTACAATAAAGATATAGTATAATTTTTATTGTAAATAAAAATGTTTAATTAATAATTTTCGGAGGCGCCTTTTTTTTTTTTGTTACAGTAATATTCATATCCATATTGAAAACGTAACTTGAATTTATCAAACTATAAGTCTATAATATGACGGGTCTTTAATTAGTTAGGTTGGTCACGAACCCTTACATTTTATTAACAAATTTCAGTTGATAGAAATTAGTTTATTTAGCAAAATATTTTGTAATAAAAGTCTTTTACTTAAGTGGCCTTTTCTTTTATATTGATATTATTAGTAATTTACTTGAAATATATAAAAGAAGAGAATGTAAACTAAAATAGAAAGTATTAACAAAGTATCCATCTTTAAAAAAGTTTTACAAAAAAATATGTTTTTAGAAAAAAAGAATATTATCTGGTTTTCTTTTAAAAATATTATTTCGAATTTTAAATGTTCAAAATAAATAATTGTATTTAAATGTATTACAATAAGCAAAAATGAGCTTTGCGAGTTTTTTTGCTTGCAAAAAGTTCGATAACTGCATCAAAGTCTTATTTCCTTGCAAGAGGCGTCTCAATTGCCAGTCGTCCCAAATTAGAAAATCGATCTTGACAAATCGTTGAAGGTTAAACATTTTTAACTCTTGCAAGCGAGCAGAAAGAGCATTCTGCTTGTGCAACGGTCATTGAAAGAGTATAAAAGATTCTTAGAACAACTAAAATGTTTGGGAAAAGAGAATCAAGCTTCAGCTCTCGGATTTTGTTTAATAATTCAAACGGCGATAAATTATTTTTTCAAGATTTGATGCGTGAATTGTCTTTAAATGTTCTAACTCGTATATTATATCAAGAGAAACATCAATGCTGCATTTAACGCAAATAGATGAAGCTTTCTCACGCAGCAGATCTTTATCTAATGTCATATACTTCCATACAACACCAAATATTTCCTCAAGATCTTTGGCTCCCTCAAAATGCCGATTCATATTTCCAATGACACAGTCAAAAAGAATATAAAAAACATCGCGCTTGAAACAAAATTCTGCACTGGTGTTGCCTGGAATATGTCATTGAAAATTATACACAGATTTTTGGCAACAAGTTTACATTCATTTAAAATTGATTTCAGTTGTTTCTCAATAGTAAGAGGTCATCAATTAAGCTTTTTAAATTTGAAACCTCCACATCTAAAGTTGCATCTCTGGCTTGCAGAACTGTGTCTCTGTAATTAATGCTTGTTAAAACTTTAAACCAGGTGCTCACAAGTATGATGCACTCAAATGAACCCAAACATTTTTTAATGCGTTTGATATTTGATCGAGTCTTGGCAGTCAGATTTAGCTTCTTTAAGTTTTGGATAGCACTCTTTAAACCAGGAATATGTTTTTCAAAATGTTTTTCGCTGTCAATTCAAGCTAATCAACGTATATCTGACATGCTATGCAAAGATCATCCAATGTTTTCTTTTAAAATTTGCCATCTTTGTGGGCTAGAGCTGAAAAAGTTATGTCTTTTGCACAACATCGAAACTGTTTATAACCTCTGTACAGCACTCTGCGGCATGAATACCACACAGATTTAAGCTATGACAAGCTTATGGAGAATAAATTGCAAATTGCTTCTCTTTAATAATCTCTACTTTAGCTCCTTTATTCTGGCCGCTCATAATGCTGCCGCTGTCACAACCTTGACCACGACAGTCTATCATTGGTAAATTGTGTTTAATAATAACTCTGCAAATTAATTCAGCAATAATTTTTCCCGTTTTCTGATTGCGGTCAACAGACTCTAGACACCGCTTTTGAACTTCGAAGAAATTATTTTCTTCATTTAATTGAACATAACGCAATATAAATACAGTTTGATCCATTTGTGTATCCATTTAATTTATCCATTTTAAATTTCTACAGCAGCATAATATTAACAGCGAAATCAGAGTCAATACTTTTTTCCAATTGCCACTATTCAATATAACAATATTTATGGTTGCTGGTGTTTTAATGTTCTGGAATTTTGTCATGTAATTTTTTCTATTTCCTTTAAAAACAATACCCAGATATTGTATTTATGCGTGAGCGATATGCTGTTAGTAGTTCACTAAAAAGGCGACTAGAAAAACAAAACAATGATTGTATCATTTTGCTCTGAACAAGTCAATCACGGGGAACAGCTTTTCCATTTTTCATTGTTGTATGGAGTATTCAAACAGATAATGAATGTCCGTTCATATCTTTTGTAAATTGAGACGGGATCTTTTCTGGACCCCTACGAATTGCTTCCCCAATTTTAGAACCCTCTGGTTTTTCGTTTTTTAGACTTCAAACATTAAAGTCAAGCAGTTATATTTTAATAATATCATCAGCTATATTTGATTTATAGTTCTCAAGATATTGTTGATAGGAATGAAAACATCGCCGTGTTCCATGTCAGCTTTATTTTCTATGTTACCTGGAAATTATCGTTATCAGGATCTGGAAAGTCGCCAGTCATATTAACTAAATCTACGACTTGTTCAACAACGTTGTCGTTATTTCTGAAATTATGACATTGATTTTGTGAGTCTTTCTCTTTCAAAAAACTGCAGAATCAACTTAGTCTATACAGCTTATATTTGATCAACAAAGCCAAATACAGTTTGTTTAAAAAGGCAATTAAAATTCTTTATAACTCACAAGTCGGGTCAATTATTTAGTATTATAATTCGAGCCATTGAACATAACAGGGCCCCAAAGACTTTATCAAAAGTATAAACCCCAACTGTTTATACTTTTGATAAAGTCTTTTGACACTGTATCATTATATAAATTTGTTTTTTTATCAATTTGTTTTTTCCTTAAGTGTCCGGGGCTACCCAACTTTCCCCTAAATATATATAGTCACATTGAAAAAATTGAACATGTATTGTGTTAAGGGACGGTTTTGAACCCTTGCAAAACGACACTGATGACAGGGCAATAAACCACTGAGCTGTTTTATAATTTATACATGTAAGAGAAAAACAAACAATTTTATAAATCACTAATGAACTCTATGTATGTGAAAAAGTTGGGTATGTAAATTTGTATTTTTTTTGCTCCTAAAGTAACTTTTTTTTATGAACAGTTCTTCTACCGTTGACAAACAAATTTTGAAGTAAATAAGGAACAAATATAGATATGATCGGTGCAGAATAGATGAGATTAGAAATGGTCGGTTTAGTAAAGTCCCATACCTTACGGATAGCTAGGATATATATATATATATATATATATATATATATATATATATATATATATATATATATATATATATATATATATATATATATATATATATATATAAATATATATATATATATATATATATATATATATATTTATAATTATATTTATATACAAAGAAAAAGTGGTGAAAAGTTTGGTGTAGAATAGACTTGTAAAGACATGGATTTTTATTGTGCCGGTCAGCTAGCATA
Organism: Hydra vulgaris; assembly: GCF_038396675.1. Taxonomy (NCBI): domain Eukaryota; kingdom Metazoa; phylum Cnidaria; class Hydrozoa; order Anthoathecata; family Hydridae; genus Hydra; species Hydra vulgaris. The sequence continues at coordinate 68,130,240 of NC_088921.1, read as the reverse complement.
ATATATTTACTTTCTTATAATTTATAAATTAGTACAATAACTTGTAAATAAATTATCGTTATTGTTATAAACAAAGAATAACTATTATTATATTTGTCCATAATTGGATATTTAATAGTCAATTATCAAGTTAACGAATCAATTTTTTCGAAATCAAAAATTTGAAAATTAAAAAAATTAAAGCTTAAAAAGTTTCCTTCAAAATTATACACAAATTAATATATTGTTGCTGTAGGTGACAGTTTTAATATTTTGTTGCAATTCTTTGGCACTCTTGCAACACGTCTTTTATATGTTTTCACATAATCTATTTTTACATTTTTCATATTGTGCTTATCAAAATTTAGCTCTTAGAAATTCAGTTCTTAAAACTTCTTAACTTTTTATTAAAGAGTACACCGTTTTACCAAAAGCTATAAAAAATATATAATTTTTCAATTATTAATTTGTTTTGATTAATATGCCTCATATTTTATATTTCAAACATTTTTGAGATTGTGGTACTACAAAATGGTTTACAGACACAACAAATTACAAAGTGTTTGTAGTATAAACTGTGAAAGAAATGAAGCAAAATCTGGAAAAGTCATATAGTCAATGGAACTCTGACTTGCAAAAATCCAGTCAATGTGTACAAAGGGTAGAGGAGATTTAATAAATATACTTATAAAAGCACAGTTTTCAAATACATGTATTACATTTATTAGCATTTATTAGCATTTATTAGCATTTATTAGCATTTATTAGCATTTATTAGCATTTATTAGCATTTATTAGCATTTATTAGCATTTATTAGCATTTATTAGCATTTATTAGCATTTATTAGCATTTATTAGCATTTATTAGCATTTATTAGCATTTATTAGCATTTATTACATTTATTAGCATTTATTACATTTATTAGCATTTATTAGCATTTATTAGCATAAATATTAGAACTACTCCTTTTTCTCATTTTTATTAATGATGACACAAATCCATTTTATGCTCATAATGATGAAAATATTCTGTTTAAGTCAGTAAAAAAAGAGCTATTAAATCTTACTGAATGGTTTAATGCAAACAAATTACTCTAAAAGAAACCAAAAAAAATATATACTCTTTTCCATCGTTTTCATGACTGAGATAAAATTTCTTTAAAACTTCCAAAACTTTGTATTGCCAATCAGAACATAAAAAGTGAAACCACTTTAAAATTTCTCGGTGTGCTTCGTGATAAAAATTTCACGTGGAGAGATCACATACAGTATCTCTAAAATAAAATCTCAAGAAACATAGATCTGCTTAGCAAACCAAAACTTTGCAAATATTTTTATGCACTTGCTCAAGGCTTTTATATTTCTTGTTCACTCATTGACATCTTAATTACGCAAACATTAGTTGGTGTAGTACACAAATAAAAATAAATTAAAAAACTATTTAATAAACAACGGCATGCAATCAGAATCATTTCCAACGTGAGCCGTAATACACGCTATATTTGAATTAACAAATAATAAGCATTATTTGTTAATTTAAATATAATGAATGTCTATCAAATAAATGTCTATCATCTTGTTAAATTATGTTCAAAATTAATAAAAATATAAAATCTCCTAAAATATTTTACCCAATATTCAAAATAAACCAGAACATAAATCTAACCAGATTTTCAAATAACAGTTATATTGAATCCATAAGTTTATTTGCGGCGACTGAATTTTCAATTTCTACTACACGGCCAAAATTATGGAATAAAATATTTACTAATGAACTTAAAACAATTGCTTCGCTTAATGAGTTTAAGAACAAATTGAAGCAAAAACTATTAAAGGACGACGCAGCGCTTAACTTTTTCTTAAGTTTTAATGGTTTCTACTGATAAACTTACCCAACAATTAGAGCTTTGTCATTATCGGCTTGACGATCTTAGAAAAGGATTGTGCCAAATGTTACTGCTTCAATTCTTTTATTATAATTTATAAGAATTTATGATTTATAAGAACTGTTCAGATATTTCAAGATATATGCTTGTGTAAAAGAAAAGCTTCAAGATTATGCATATTTGTTGCATACTTTTTAGTAATATAGTTTTTCTGTACTAAATACTTTTTTTTCTTTTTTTAAATACAAAAAGTTAAAGTAGGACATTGTGACCTATAATTTTTATTTTATAAAATCTTTTGAAACGTTTTATATTATATAGTGTTACACTGTTAATTTTTGTTGCTTTATATTTAAGGTATAGAATAAGTGGTTTGGTGATAAAAGGAACTATGTCTTCCTCTTGCCCCTGCTTTTTGTATTTATATTATATTTTACGACTTGAATAAATTTATATGGCAATAAAAAAAATAAAAAAAATAAAAAGAATTAGTTTGAAAAATGCGCTAGAATAAATCTGACAAATTTGAAACATCCTTTGGGTCAAATTTTTAGCCCTTGTAATGGTGTCAATGTCATATATTACAGAAAAGAAAAAAGAAACAGTGTTTTCTTTTACTTCTGACATATACAAGCATTTTTTTAGTCTTGAAACATTAAAAACCCTGAGTGTTGGCTCTCTGTAAAGTTTTTATCTGAAGTTGAATCTAAACCTAAGCATGGTTGATCAGTTCCATTACCAGAAGTTGCTGTTTAAACAGGTGATATCTGTCACCAGTTCATAGGACCAAAAGATGTGGTCTCATTCACGGTATTTGAGCATACAATATGTAGCTAAACTAGTATTTTTTAAGATACTAGTTTAGTGCTCTTTTACTGCAACTTTTTTTGTTTAATTTTTTCATGCTACATTTGATCAAAAACTAGCTTTATTGGGTTAAAACGGGTCATGATTTGGTACCAATCTATAAATTTTCTCCTCTTTTTTGCAGCCTATAAAAGTTTTAATTCTTAAAAAATTTTTTAGAAAATTAACTTTTTTGATGTTAAGATTTAAAAATTGTCTTACAGCCGGAAATTTTGACAACAAAATAAATTTGCTGATAGCGTACGAAAGCGTATTGGTGGAGGGGGAAGGATTATATATAAAAATACGTACGCACTAATTAAATAAAAAAATTCCTTAGTAATATTTGTTATTTCCTTAGTTTGATTAAAATTTGTTCAACAAAATGGCTCATATAGAAGGTTGGTATTTCTCAGAGAGTATTTATTTGTAGGCTTTAAGGCAAATAATCTTTCTCCAGCCGTTTCAAATTCATTTGAAACGGCAGGAGAGAGATTATTTTTGCATATATATATACGAAGTATAAAATATTAAAAGTATTGAATTCTTAAATATTAGGTATTCTCATTTCAGAAAAAAGTTGTTTAGGGTGAGAAAAATAATCAGCAAAAAACACGTATTGCATCTCTCTCTCTCTCTCTCTCTCGCTCTCTCTCTCTCTCTCTCTCTCTCTCTCTCTCTCTATATATATATATATATATATATATATATATATATATATATATATATATATATATATATATATATATATATATATATATATATATATATATATATATATATATATATATATATATATATATATATATATATATATACAGTATCGGACAAAACGAGTGCAACCAAATAATGCTAATTTAGTTTCTTTATATAAAAGTCCTGCATTTTTTCAATTTAGAAAAATAACTATGTAACTGTTTAGAGACAAAGTTCTTCAAGTTTTATTCATCACAAAGTTCATTATTTGTACACGAAAATTAATAAGTTAATCAAAAGTATTAAAAAAAGTTGATTTCCTTCTGGACAAAACAAGTGCAACTCGACAAAATGTTGACCAAGCTGTATTTCGCTATCAATATTTCGTGGCGAATCCTTTGTTGTCGATCACAGCCTTGCATCTTCGAGGCCTAGATTCGATCAGGTGATCAATGAAACTTTGTGGAATTGCTGTCCAGGCCTTTTGGATTTGTTCAAACAGTTGATCCTTGTTACGAACACCTTCAGGTTCTCAATAGGGTTGAGATCCGGATATTGAGGCGGCTCATCCATCACCGATAGGTGGTTGTCTTGAAACCACTGCTTGACTACTTTTGCAGTGTGTTTCGGATCGTTGTCTTGCTGAAAAACACATTTTATTGGCATATTCCATTCAACATGAGGTAACATAACATCTTTCAGGATATTTTTATACATGAAACGGTCCATTATTCCATCGTTTCGATGTATTGGACCTAGACCGTTAGCAGAAAAACACCCCCAGACCATTACATTGCCTCCACCATGCTTCACGGTCTTATGGCAGTAACACAATTCGAGGCGTTTTCCGGCTGGTCGACGTACACGGCAAATGCCATCGCTCCAAATGATGTTGAACTTCGATTCATCACTGAACAGGACAGTTCGCCATTTCTGCACATTCCAGTCAATATGAGACGTAGCGAACAGGAGTCTTTTCTTCTGGTTTTTTAGTGAAATCAGCGGTTTCTTTGCAAGGCGTCGAGAAAACAATCCGGCTTCAACAGCACGTCGTCTGATTGTTCGGTCCAATACAGGCAATTCTAATTGCTTTTGTATCTCGACTGATGATATCCAGGTATCCTTCTTGACGGATCTGAAGATCATAGAATCTTCTCTAGAAGTGGTGGAACGCGGTCTTCCACCTTTGTTATCTGCTGCCAACTTCCACGTAGAACGATATTTTGAACGTAGTCTTGATACGGTCCATTTTTTCACGCGATATTTATCACTAATACTTTTTTGTGACATTCCACTTACGTAATCGCCAATAATTCTCTTTCTTAGTTCCAATCCAAGACTGTCGGGAGCCATGTTTGCACTTGAAGTCATAAAAATAATAAAAATAAATAATCAAGGCTTCTCAAGGCTTACTGTGCTACATTTACTTTGTGATGATAATAATGCTCTGTGGAACACAACGTCTTGGTTGGATGTGGACTGTATTGATGTAATGAAACACTTGTTGTATTTCACTTCTTGTATTGATGTTCTTCGATAAAATACTTTGAAAAAACTCACTTCGATAAACTATCTTGATAATACTGACTGATTGACTTACATATACTGACTGAATTACATGTCGATTTACATGTCTCTCATATAATAAAATGAACCTGTGTGAACCTGTTCTGGAAGATTTTAGATGCTTCTTTTCGATGCTTCTGGAAGCTTCTGGATGTTTCTGATTGTTTCTGGATACTTCTGGATGCTACTGAATGCTTCCAGATGCTTCTTCTGGAAACTTGTGGAAGCTTCTACATGCTTCTGGAAACTTCTGGAAACTTCTAGATACTTCCTTTAATTAATAAAAATCTTCCGAGACATTGACACGGACCAGACTTAAGAAAATGAAACAAACCAAAAAAGTTGCAGTTGTTTTGTCCGCTGCAAAATGGCACTTGTCAACAAAATTCTGCCTGTGTGCTGTCACCTGTCAGCTGATTGCTCATGTCATGGCATGCTATGACTCCAGACTCCTGAACTGTTTGCTGTGGTAGTATAGTTTGTTTCGTTTTTAAGACATGTAAAATTAGGAACACTTTTTAGTATTGTTTGATGTTGGTTGCAAATGTTTTGTCCAATACTGTATATATATATATATATATATATATATATATATACATACATATATATATATATATATATACATATATATATATATATATATATATTTTTATATATATATATATATATATATGTATATATATATATATATATATATATATATATATATATATATATGTATGTATGTATATTTATGGTGGTGGGGGTGGTGGTGGTGGTGGGGAGGAGGGGGAGGCGACTTGGAAGCTCGTATGCAACAGGGGGAGGGGGAGCCTAATTCCAAATTTTTGGCACACGTATTTTATGGACGACCTTTAACTTGTAGCAAAAAAAAATATTACAATTTGCTCATTAAAGTGTTAAAAAAAATGTTTTGAAATGAATTTTCAATTTAAAAAATTATAGATTAAGCGAATTTATTTGTATCTCTTGAGCTGCAAAAATTACTTTGATTTATTTTTAATATAAACATAATTAGTGAATATCATCATTGTTTATTTTTAAAATGCAGTAAAAATATACTTTTAATAATATTTTATTTTGTCTCAGTTCATCAAAATACTTGCTTCAGGTAATTTAAATAAAGTTCACTTTATTACCACTCATCATAAATATAATAGTAAAATAAATATAAAATATATAAAAACAGTAAAAAGTTTCGTTTCTAATCAATATTGAATTAATCAAGTACATGAATTACTTGGTACTAGTATAAACAAAACAGTCAAATAATGTTAAAGAAATAATTTGCTAGCATTAATAGACCAATCAAATCACTTAATATTAATTATTGGTATACAATAGTATTATCTGTGCACACCAGGCTGCGGGTTTTATTAGAATTTTCATGAAAATAAAATGAAATGAAAGATACAAGCATTTTAAAAGTATTAACTGCACGTTAAAAGTTCTATTATAAAATTGCAGCTCTAAAATAAAGCCTTGTTAAAGATAGCAAACCCTAATCTGTTAATTTTGTTACTTTGTAACTTCAACAAACAAAAAAAAAATTATTTTAGTAATACAAATAACCTTTTAAGATCAAAAAATGTTTAAAAGCTATAACCTAGAACAATTCAGTTTAAAAGCTATAACTTAAAACTATTTTCAGCAGTTTTATGATCAGAATAACTTAAATGTTCATTAATAATAATTAAAAGTATTTTTAGCAATTGAAAGAGTAACCAAGAGGCATTTAATATTAAATAATTAAAAGAAAGAATAAAAAAAATGTCTTACCAATAACTTGAGACATTTTATTACACTTTTATATTTTTTTGGTTGTTTTTTAATGTCTGGTCTTCCTTTGTGTTTTCTGATATCTTTTCTACTCTGAAGTGTTCACAAGTCTCAAACTTTATTTTAAAAAAATGAGTTTAAAGTTGTTTTACTTTAAAGATAAATAAATCCAAAATTTTACTTTTTTGATTTATATTTTATTTTTAAGTTACTACCTTTTAAGTTACTACCTTTTAAAGCAAAAGTTAACGACAAAAAAAAAGAGTAAAGACAACTATCAGGCTAAAAATATTTGAACAAATTTTGCATACACAATACATTTCATGCATTTTTTAAAAATTGATAAAATAAGTTATAAAAAAAATATAATTAAAAAATTATTTATTAATAAAAGATTGTTTTAGAGAAATTGAGATTTTTACATAAACAGAAATTCGATAATTAAATTCAATTTAAAAATATAAACAATTTTACATCTGTGATTATTTTTGTGAGAGTTTTCATTCAAAAATAAATAGCAATAAATATTCTTATTAAATAATATTAATGAAACTATTGTTCAAAAAAGATTTTTTTTAGTATGGAATAATTTTGGAACACTTTTTTCAATGTCCGCTAAATTATTTTGTAACTGAAACACTTTTGTACGTCACGTTTCTAGTTCGTTAAGACTTATATAAAAATATATAAGTTTTATACATATCGATTTTATTTTAAACGCGTTTTCCTTATTTATCAGCATATAATCCAAAGGTTTTCAGTCAAGCTAGTGCAAATTTAGCTTGTGGCAAAAAGTTTGTTTGTTTAATCCGGTTACATTAGTAAGCGATAATTGATTAGCGATAATTTGTAGTGGCATAGTTAGCTGTGTCTATACAAATATGTGTCTATTTAGACATCATACCACAAAGTCTAGATTTAAAGCTGTTATATTAACGATTTGATCTAGCTAACTCCACTTTTGACCCAAAATTATGTTTTAATGTCGTCAAATACGCAGGATCATGCACTATACAAATTAAACAACTCCTACTTTTCAAAATTATCAAGAAGTTGCATGGACGTAAATCGGGCATCTTCCAACAATGGAACGCTTTTTCTTGAGTATTTAGATGTTGGATTGACAAGTTGAATTAAGGTGTAAGACCCCTCAAAAATCATAAAAAAATCAAAAAAAATATTTTGTGTAATTTGGACACGAAATTTATCGCTGAACTCGAATTTGAAAACCATTTTTTAAAGTAAGATTTAGTTCATGAGATATAAATCAATTCCTTCGACTGGGTAAATTTGATCTGCCTAGCAACACGCATAACAACGGGTATATAATCAGAATTGCAAGCTGTTTTTTTTGTTGTTGTTATTCAATAAACTTTTTTAACAATGGGTAAATCATGTAGAGTCAAACAAAGTACTCAAAGTAAAAACTCCAGAAAATTTCATGGAAATAGATACACTAAAACTTTGCCAATCGATTCAACTTTATCAGTTACTCCTGTTATTAGTTATGAAAATGATCATATTTCTCGTAACACTTCATCAAACTTATCTATATCCTCAAAAAAAATTGAGAAAATTGAGACAACTCAGCATAATAAAAATAAAACTGTTGGTTATCGAATTGTTGATATTGAAATTTTTTCTGGTGTTATCAATCAACTATGTTGCAAAAAATGTTTACAATCAAAATTAAATCTTTCAGAATGTTTTCCAAAAAAAAAAGGATTCAGCTCAATGTTAAATATTTGCTGCTCTAACTGCAATGAAAAAATTGAATTTTATACTTCAAAGACATGTTCTGGGAAAAAAACTTTTGATGTAAATAATAGAATAGTTTATTCAATGCGTGCATGTGGTCAAGGTTTTTCAGGATTAGAAAAATTTACATCTTTAATGAACATTCCTAAACCTATGACTAAAAATAATTATAACAAAATAATTAAATCTGTCTCTGATTGTGCTAAAATTGTCGCAAAAGAAACAAGGATTGATGCTGTGAAAGAAATTTGTCAATTTTCTTCAAATATTGTTGACACTGCAGTATCAGTTGATGGTAGCTGGCAACGTCGTGGGTTTTCTTCATTAAATGGAGTTGTTACAGCAATATCAATGGACACAGGTAAAATTCTTGATTGTGAGCCAATGAGTCGATCATGCAAAGCATGTAGTCTAAAATTAAAACTTAAAGAAAGTAATCCTCGTGCATTTGAAGTTTGGAAGTCATCGCATGTATGTAAATTAAATTATCGTGGCTCTGCTCCTGGCATGGAAGTAATTGGTGCACAAAGAATATTTAGTCGTTATATTTCACAAAATAAACTAAGGTATGTTAACTATTATGGTGATGGCGATTGTAAAAGCTATTCTTATGTTAAGGATACTTATCCTGGTATAACAGTGTGTAAGCTGGAGTGTGTTGGACATGTACAGAAACGAGTCGGTAGTAAATTAAGAGCTTTGAAAAAAAACGTTAAAGGAATTGGAGGCAAAGGCAAATTAACGAATACTATAATTGACCGCCTACAAAACTACTATGGAATTGCTGTTAGGCAAAATGCCAATGTTTTATAAAGTATGAAAAAAGCCATACTTGCAACATTGTTCCATGTTGCATCATCAGCTAAAAATAATTGGCATACTTATTGCCCTGATGGTATACATAGTTGGTGTCATTATAAACAGGACAAAGCTAATTCAACATCTACTTACAAGCCAGGTGCTGGTCTTCCAATCTCAGTCATCTAAAGCCTGTATATATCGATCTATCTGAAGAAGAACTCTTAAAAAAATGCCTTCATGGTAAGACGCAAAACCAGAATGAAAGTTTTAATGGGATGATATGGCAGCGCATACCTAAAACAAAATATGTATCGTTAACGCAGTTGGAGTTAGGTGTATATGATGCTGTTTCAAATTTTAATATTGGAAGAAAAGCACGTATACTTTTATTTAAAAAACTGAATATGATTCCTGGTATATATACTCTTCAAGGCTGTTCAACCATGAACAAAAACCGTTTAATTTTCGCAGAGAATCAAAATCGTTTAACATCTAAAAAGCGACGACAAGTTATTCGTGGATGCAAAAAAAAAAAAGATGACTCAGAGAATGATCAAGAAGGTTGTCTATATGATCCTGGTTCTTGTTCTTATAAATAACAGATTTTAAATTGAGTATTTGACATTTTTATTTGGTAAAATTGTTAATGTAATATTCAAATGCTTTTTTCTCAAATTGTCAATTTTTAACCTCCCGGCCATCCTATCTTATTAACCGTATGCCAGATTTGCATGAAATTTTCACCAAATGTTTATTGCATCTAGTTATACAATTGGAACTAAAAGTTTTACAATACTGTTAGGAGTTTTTGATTTATAGAAGATTTAGTTCACAAAAGTGCATTTTTTTAAATACGCCATTTTGAAAAACTCAGTATAGCCTAAATACTTGGTTTTTTAGAAAAATTTTAGTTCAGTTTGTAGATTACTATGTTTTTAATCATATGTCAAAAAATCATATCCTATATGCTTTCGGTTACTGAGATAGAATGGCCGGGGTGGCCTTAATGTTTTTGGATATCAGCCATTTTACTTGGTAACCATGGCAACTAATAAATTTATTTTGCATCATTTAAAATCCTGTTATATAGTTGTTTCTCAGGATATATTTGGTTTTTTGTTAAAAAGATTTTTTTAATAAAAAATTTTTTGAGGGGTCTTATACCTTAACGTGTTGTATTAATTTTTAATAAAAAATAAAATTCCTTTTATTATAAAAAAAATAATTAAATGAAAACTAATGACTAAGTATTTTTTTGCAAGGAAAACGAGTAAATCCAAAAATTATGTCAATAAAAAATAGTTGCTCAATAATCGTTACGATTACTTTCTACTCTGCAATGTATAATTTTGTTCTCTGATTTATATAGCATAAACTTTTAATCTTTTAAAATTAAGAAAACTTGCATACCGAGATTAAACTGAAATCAGTTTAGTCAGCAGAATATATTAGTACAGTGTAGTAATCCATTCTGTAGACTTCTAAAACGAGCACAATAATCACTTCTTTTAGAAAAAAAAAATTTTTTTTGTCATAATGGGTCTCCTGTATACGATGACAGTGTTTGTCTATATCTTAGTCCGTCAGTAAATTTCACAAATTCGCTATTATTCTGGTCATGATGATTTATCCTTCATATCTACTTATTGTTTATTTGCCGTTTAATAATATATACAGTTTCGAAGCATATAAATAAAAATAAATATTGGTGGGCAAGAAGAAGACTTTTAGCCTTATCACAAAGTCCCATTCTCACGTGTTTACAAAAACCGTAATATTTAAATATCTATAGTTAACAAACTATTTATTAAAAATATATAAAAGTAAAACAGATAACAATTCGTTGTCATTTAAAGAAAAATTTAAAGAATCAAAATTTAAGGAAAGAGTAAGATCAAGTTAATAAGAAAAAATAAATAAGATATTATCGTTTGCTTAAAACTTAAAAATTTAAACTAAGATTTAAAAATAAAATAAAATAAATTAATAAACACCATAGAAATAACATAAATAAATTAGTATTCTTCATAGAAATGACGTAAATAAATTAGCAAACGCCACAGAGGTAATACCATAATTAAAGTACTTCTATACAATTAAAAAGGCGATAATCTTAAAATTTTCATTTTTAAAACTATAATTGCTATGAGATCGAAATTTATCACAGAATCTTAACTTGTCTTCAAAGTTTGAAGAAAGAAAAAGAAATTGAGGTTATTTCAATAAATCTTAATGTTAGTATAGATTTTTACTCTTAGCATAACCCTTAGCAACCAAGTTATGAAATTATAACACCTCTATTGCAAGTTATTTCTTGTGCAATTCCATTCCAATTTATTTTCAAGTATTCTTTATGCACTTAGCATAACTGAAAAAAGAATTTTTTTTTTCAGGAATTTAGTCAAGATTCTCGCTAGAATAATGCCTCCATGACCAAACGTAAAATATGAACGAGGGTTTAAATAGAATTATTTGGACACGCTGTCCCAAATCTACTTATTGTAGCAGAAAAGTATTTACAACTGGTGTGTATTCTGCCATCATAAGTTTCAATGATGGTATTAACACCTGGTGACTAAAAAATGAGACAAAATTTAAATCAATTTATGTATGCTATTCATAATCATGTAATTGAAATAAATTAGTATATTTATAAGGAATTTAATACTCTATTAAAATTATATTACAGTTTTAAAATATTAATTAAGATGGCTCCGTCTAAAACAAGTTTGCAAAAAGACCTAAGAAAACGCATTTGCCAATTTAGAAATTCGCATCTGGAAAAGCCAAAAATCTTCACAGTAAAACTTTCTAGGTGAAGGAGCATCGAAAGCGACCAACTATTGTGCTCTAGAACGTGTAGTCAATAATTTAGGCTATCAACGAAAAAAAGGAAGCGGTCCAAAGGCGAAAAAAATAGACAAAAAGCACATAGACCAATTGAAAAAGGCATTTGATCATCATCACAGGGTTTCACAACGTCAAGTAGCTCGAAGATTCGATTGTGATCAATTGTATATATCTAAAGTTCTTAAAAACCAGACGAATTAGGTATTACAGGGAGAAAAAGATTCCACATCGAAGCAAAAGCCAACTAGCTCGAATCAAACCTTTGTGTCGGCATATATATCGCAATTTTAGGAATTTTGATTTTGTCTTGGATGACGAATCATATTTCACATATGCGAATACAACATTGGCTGGCAACGATGGCTTCTATTCTAGCGACGTGTCATCTACAATAAGCGACATCAAATTCAAAAGAAAGAAGAAGTACGAGGAGAAGGTGTCCGTCTCTTTGATTATATCGCCTTAAAGGACTTCAAAACCAATGTTTTTTGAAAGTGGCCAGGCAATCAACTAACAAGCATACATCGGATGACTCCGCAAGCGGGTAATACCCTTCATTGATGAACATTATAAAAATGGAGAGTACTTGTTCCGGCCAGATTTAGCTAGCTCGCAATATGCAAATTTTTATTATTATTATTCAGTGATCAAATACAAATACAATAATCTATTTATAATTTGATGAAGAGGTGCTACACCAGGCCCCCCTATGCTGACGAACATGGAGATACAGAAGCTACAGACAAAGCAGCAATTGTATCTATAAAGTTACTTTCTTATGTTGTTTTTGAAAGCGTTGATGGATTGAGCGTTCACTGCTTCTTGCGAAAGCGCATTCCATGGGGCGACAATTCTATTTGAAAAAAAGTTATACCGCTCCTCGCAGTTTTTTACCATCTGACGTTCTAGTTTATGGTTATGGCCTCTTAAAATATACTTATCTTTATTTTTTGAAATTTTTTGCGGGACAACAAAACTAACAAGCTCGAGTTTACGAGTGATTTTGAATTGCTCGATAAGATCTGCTCTTTTGCAGCGTTCTTCAAGAGTTGTTAAACCGAGCCGTTGGAGTCGATCTTCATAGGTCATGTGTTTAATAGTCGATATTGTTTTTGTTGCTCGATGTTGGACTTGCTCGAGAATGGCAATGTCTGATTTTAAATGCGGTGACCAGGCTTGTACAGCAAACTCAAGATGGGGGCGAATGTAAGTGAGATACAGAGTGCGCCATAAATAAAAACTGCGACTGCGAAATGTTTTTTTGAATCGCCCTAGCACTCTATTCGCTACTGATACGGCTGACTCTATTTGCGGTCTAACGTTAAGGTCATTCGAGACCATCACACCAAGGTCTCTTTCGACTTTGGTTTCTTCGAGAGGACGACGGGTGCCGTCGACGTTTGACATTGAGTATTTGTACGTTGACTTGTTACATCCGCGCCCAACATGCATTACTTTGCATTTCTCAACGTTGAAATGCAAGAGCCAAATATGTGACCATTTCACTGCTCTGTCAACGTCATCTTGGAGAGTGATGTTGTCCGACTGAGGCAAATGAGGTGGTTTCTTTTCTCGATGCCAATAACATCAAATATCTGCCGAAGGTAAAAAAGGTAAAAAATTCACCCAATGTACCAGAAGCTTGACCAATTGAGGACTTTTGGGGTCAGTTGAAACGCTTAGTCTACGAAGATAATTGGCAAGCAACAAGTATTCCTCTACTCAAACGGCGTATCGTGAATTGTCTTAACAAAATGATCCGGAAGTGGCAAAACGTTATGCCTCAATGACTTCAGTTCGTCTAGGTCGAATAGCTTTTAATGATGTTATTGAAAACCGATAAATATATTTTTTTAAATATCATATAACTGTTTATAAATTTATTTTAAATTAAATTTGATAGCTATACAACTATGGCTATAATAACAATTTTAAAGTTGTCTCATTTTTTAGTCATCAGTTGTTAAAAAAATCCATTAAAAAGAGGCCATAATAGAGCTTTATTTCATTGTAAATACTCATCTAATATTTTAAAAACACAGAGAAAAGTAAAAAAGCCTAAGAAAAGAGTTTATATTAAAAAAATAGACATCAAAGAATACCAACCCTTTAATTCTGGATCCCATTAAGTTAGTTCTGTTTCGTTTTATGTTAATAAGTATTATCTGATTTTTAAAACCGTTTTTTCGCAGAACATGTTTTTTATTGTTTTGGTTATACCAAGGAGTTATCTTAGACTAGAGTGAGAACGAAGTTAAATTACGTCATTTTTCAAGAAACAGTTTTAGTAGTAAAACAATTTTTTATTAAAAACTGCGGAGTTATCATAATTAAAAGTTAACCAATCACATTCAACGTTTAACAAAAATTATCCAATGATATTGTTTCAAAACGTTATAAACGATTGCAAATAAAAGATGAAAGTTTAAAAAATTCGTAAACAATATTTAGAGTTAGTTTATTGTTATTTTTTTGTTGTGCTTTTAAACGACAAATAATAAATTTCTAGATTAGAATTTAATTAATAAATGTCTAAATAAGAATTTGGTAGTATTTTTGCCGGATTTACAAAAAGAAGTTTTATAATTCTATATTTGCTTTTAAGTCAGACAAAAATACTCCAACACAAAATAAAATCCGACAAAACTACTCCAACACAAAATAAAATCCTGGAGGGATTTAATAAGTTCCTGGCAGAAATAACAGTTTTAAAGAACGTAGCTAACATATAGCTGAACAGGCAAGAAAAAATTAGGTTCAAATAGGTAGTAGAGATTTAGGTAGAGAGTCTAAAACTTTGATATTTATACCTATAATTGAGGTAAGCAAGAAACGATTACTTCGCCTTAATCGTGATTAATTGTTTTAATTAACTTCTTGATTGATCGAATAGTTGTTAAAAACATATCTAACAAACTTTTCTTTTATTAATCCATTTCAATTACAACTCCCAATGCTTATTGATTACGTTTTAAAATTGTGCATTTTTTTGCAAAAGCGCCATTTTGAATTTTGAATGCTTCTTGAATAGTTTATACTACAAAGACTGTAATGCGATTTTAATTCATTTTCGGCTTTGTTCTCCCTCCAGCTAAGCTATTATACTTCCTTGGTTATACCGTTTACATAATATC
The DNA here is from genome assembly GCF_038396675.1 of Hydra vulgaris. Lineage (NCBI taxonomy): Eukaryota > Metazoa > Cnidaria > Hydrozoa > Anthoathecata > Hydridae > Hydra > Hydra vulgaris. The sequence continues at coordinate 68,114,945 of NC_088921.1, read as the reverse complement.
TTTACTAATACTTTATAAAACTTTTTGAAATTTTCCACAATTTTTTGTTACTAATACAGCTACAAAATGAACCTCATATATGAGTCTCGCCTATTCAGATTTGTACTTATGAGATTTTGAATAGGTGAGAAAACTGTGAAAATCATCAATTCTGATGAAAATGACTAAACTTTTGCAAATTTCGATAGTTTGAACGTGAAAGTGGCGCAGATAGTAGTTTACATTGTTATAAAACAACTATGCAAATTTCAAAGTTTAACAGTCACGCTGAGATAAATAATCATGTAAACCCCTTTTTGAGACCAAAACACACTTTTATATTCGGATTAAAAAAATAAAAATAAAAATTTTATTTTATTTTGTATTCATTCGACCTATATTTGTAATTTATATTAACTATACTTGCAGTTAATGTATTTTAAGAAAAAAGTTGTCTAATTGTATAGAAGTACCTTGAGGTAATGAAAAAAAAATGTTGATACACTCAGTGACATAATTTTTGTATTAATTATTTTTTTGTATTTGAGTTTTAGTTTAAAAAAACATTTAAAATCGGATATATTAAAATCCATAAGTAAGAATGCCTGTTTTGATTCATTTTTAAACTGCTCTATACTAGTTTTATGTGTAATTACAATCTTGGGAAACATTTTCCACAAGTAAGGTCCACAATAAAGAACTGAATATGAAATTAGTTTTTAATTATATTTTGGGACAAAAAAGTTGTTATTTGAAAATATTGGTTGGATATTTATGAACTATTTTGTCAAAATAGGATTGAAATATTTTAGGAGATAATCCTATATTTGTTTTATACATGAACATTAAAACTTGGTGTAAGTTGATTTTATATATATTTAATGCTCCAAGTATACGCAGAAGAGGCTCACAAGGTACAGTTCTATCAGCTCCAAAAATTGTTCTGCAAGCGTGTTTTTGTTCACAGTACAATTTTTTTTAATTTTCTTTGGTTTGTTCTTGCCCATGCAATATTGCAACAACTTAAGTAACAATGAATAAAAGAGAAATATAAACTTTTTAAAGAATTATCATTTAAAAATAGTTTAGTCCTATATATCATTGCTAAATTATTTTATATTTTATTTTAATACTTTTTATATGTAAACTCCAACATAAATGTTCATCAAAGATTACGCCTAGAAAGTTTAATGAGTTTTCGCTTTTAATGTTAGTGTTATTGATTATTAGATTAGGCAATTTGATGAGAATATTTTTTGATTTATTAACTTTGTGGAACAAAATAAATTTGGCTTTATCCACATTTAGAGAAAATTTATTACTTATAAACCACTCATTAACTTTCGATAATTGTTCGTTTGTTGTTTCAAATAGTGTATTAATACCTCTGTGGGAATAAAAAAGATTGGGGTTATCTGCAAAAAGAATACAATTTAATACGTCTTTGCTGAATTTAAATCATTAATGTACACTAGGAACAACAGTGATCCATAAATAAAGCCGTGGAGAACCCCACAAGTTACGGGAGTCAGTTTTCTATCAGTCAAATAACTTTTGAACCAAATTAAATTGTTATTTTTTACTCTATAGTGTTCAAGTTTTTTTATTAGTATATCATAATAAATGGTATCGAAAGCTTTTGACAGATCAATGAAAATTCCTAAGGTAAAGTAGTTACTACTGAATGCACTTGATATTTGATTGACAACCACTGCATGTTCCGTAGAATTTTTTTTTTTTTTTGAAACTAAATTGTTTTGAATACAACTACAAATTGTTTGAATGTCGTTTTCTAATAAGTGATTAAAAAGCCAATTGTACATTATTCTCTCAAGTAATTTTGAAAAACAAGGTAAAATAGATATAGGCCTATAATTAGAGATAATTTAGTCATATCTGGACTTAAATATTGGCGCGATTCGTGCAGTTTTTAGCTTATCAGGAGCAATACCTGTTTTAAATGAAAGATTACCCAGTAAACATTAAACAGTTAGTAAGTAGTTGGCTCGATCCTAATAACCAACTATTAGCTACAGTTGGGCCAACAGTCGGCTATTTAGTTGGTACCGTGAAAAAAACGTAATGCTTTTACCAACACTTAGTCAACTGTTTTATAAACTGTTGGTACCATTAACGGCCCAACAGTAATAAAACAGCTGGTCCGTTAAAACACATTAATAAAATCATAAATAAAAAAAACGCATTAATAACTTGATATATTATCTAAAAAATTAAATTCAAATTTATCTATAAATAATATTTTAATTTTGACTCGCTATCAGCAATGTCATTGCTTATAGTTAACAACATAAAGACCATAAAATCTGTCAAAAAATCGAAAGTCAAGTAAAGCCTGCAAATACCTAATAAAAGAAATGAAAAAAATAATTACAATTTTTAATTAAAAAAGTATTAATTGCAATTTATTGTTCGTAGAATTAGGATAATAATTTTACAGAAAGTATAAAGAATAAAAAAATTGCTATAACAGCCTAGGTCTATCAACAAAAAACACAGTCACAATAGCGCATAGCATAAAATATTTGTAAGCACACACTACTGTGTCTCCAGAGTAATTAAAAAAGAAAAGATTATAAAAAGGCTAGCCAACACAATGTAGTAACACCGGCATATAACACCACGAGTTAATAAGATGTTTTAACAAATAAAATACTTGGCCAAAGAAAATTTTATTTATTACAATGTTTGAACAATCGAGGGACGATTATAGTTAAACAATTTGAACAATTATACCATAAAATAGCAAGCAACTCGTTTCTTGCTATTTTATGGTATAGTTTCTTATAAATGGTCATTATCAATTGTGGTATTAAGAAATACATAAGAGCTCAGTAATTACATAAATTTTATTAATTCTCCCTCTCATCTAAAAGAGAGGGAGAAAAAGAGAGTGTTTCAAAAGCAGCATGTTAAAAAAGTAAAAATCACTTTGTGATTTACAATTTTATGAAATTACATTAACTCAGGTTATAATGATTACAAAGTTTTACAATATATATAACCATGAGCGAGACTAGATTTTTTCAAAGGGAGACGAGACCAAGACGAGTTGTTAGTACTTCTCGTGAGACCGAGAACGAGACGAGAATTTTAACAATTTTTGAAAACAAATTTATTAAAATCCAAGTAAAAAAAATAATGTAAACATGGTTTTGACAAATAGACACAAATGGCATTTGTCAAATGTAAATAACTTTTTCAAATATTAATTCAGAATTTTTTTGCCAAACTTTTCCAACAAGACAATGTTTTCTCTGATTAAGATGATTTGTTCTACTTTTTCTGGGTGTAAGTTGTGTCTGAATGATCGGACGACATTTCCACCTGAGCCAAAAACTCTCTCTGATTTAGTTGAACTTGCTGGAATAGCTAAAATTTGTCTAGCTAATGAAGAGAGTTCTGACAATGCATTTGAATGCAATTTCCACCAATCAAGAATTGGAAAGTCTTTTTTGGCATCAGGGAGATATTCATACTGGCACATTTCGCTCAAAATAGGATTCAGTTCAGATGTTGGCTCTTGTGTTTCAAGTCTGATGTTTAACTTGCGCTTCAGTTTTGAATTAGGGGACAAATCTGCTGAAAGGACTCAGGCAACAGGTTGGCACTCAACATTATCCTTAACCTGTGAGGCTAACCATTCTTTTGTTGTCTAAAATTTTTTGAAGAGCTTCAAGTGAAGTCCCTTTAAAGCAGGATTTAAGTTGTTTGCTGCAGCATTCAATAAGTTTCCAGTGTGACAAAGAGGAAATCTTTTCTTAATGGAGCTTTTCAAGTTTTTTGCATACAAGACACCGTAGCCATTTTTTCCATCCGTCTCAATAAATTGATCAATTCTGTCATGGATTAAATAAAGAGAATCGGCGACAGTGTTAATTGTTGGAATAGACTCAGCCGACCACGTTTCTGTAGCTTCTTTAAGTGGTGCCCAAATTTCTACTGCTCACTCGATTGATTTTCACTGTGATGCACTGATGGTCTTTGAAGAAAAAATACCTTCATTTGCACATAATCTGATAATTGCACTCTTTAGATGTAGGACAGAAGCCATGCAATCCAGTTCACTATTCCATCTTGTGTCAACAGATTGGGATAACTGTCTAAAACTGATTCCTTGAGCGTCTGATTCTGATTCAAGCAACTCAGCTGCAACTGTTGACTGGTGAGTTAAAAAAGCCAAATCTTTGCATGTTTGCAACGCATCATCCATCATCCATTCCAGCAGTCATTCCAAATGAGTCTCGACCTGCACATTGCAAAATATGAATGTTGCACAAGTATTGGTCAAGGCACTTAGACAATTTGACTGCAAGTTTCTTGTTTCTGGCCTGGTCGTTCACGCAGTACATTGGCAAATCAGTAGGCAAATTTAGTTCTTCTAGGAAAGAATCCAGCTTTCCTTCAATTAAGACACCTGTGTGTCTGCCTGGGAACTGTTGGACATGGGGTGTCCAGTGATGTAGTCTCCAATTTTTGTCAATAGCATGAAAGGTCCAAGAGATGTAGCTGTCCTGAACTCTAGAAGTCTAAAGGTCAGAAGTAAATGCAGCACTTTTCACATTTCACATTTCACACTTTTCACATTTCACAAAACACAGTAATAAAAAACAATAAAGTATATATATATGTATATATATATATATATATACATATATATATATATATATATATATATATATATATATATATATATATATATATATGTATATATATATATATATATACATATATTATATATATATATATATATATATATATATATATATATATATATATATATATATATATATATATACAAAAAAATATATAATCAAAAAACACAAAAAAATATATAATCGTAAAATACAAAAAAATATATAATCAAAAAACACAAAAAAATATTATATAAAATTAATAAAAAATAGAAAATGTAAATATATATTTCAACAGTTGTAAAACGTATATA
>NC_088921.1:68092500-68105000 GCF_038396675.1 Hydra vulgaris | reverse complement strand
AACATGTGCTTGTTGCTAAGGTAAACAGGAAGTGCAAAGATATTGCCGTGTCAACACAACAGAGATCAATAAATGTAGCTATGACGCTTTCATCTGGTAATTATTTGGACAAAAGTTGCAGTGATTTAATTTCTGCTGTATTTGTCCTTACTTTGTGCCGCCACTGTATATGTTATAATATAATAATTTATATGTATGCATTTTGTGTTTGAGAGTGACTGAATCTTGAATTTTGTGCTTGAGAGTGACTGAATCATTAAAATCCATAGTATCAGGATCTGTGTTCTCATCAGATCCAATGCATTTGTTTGTAAAGTTGAAAATAAGCGATTCATAGTGCTCCATCTTATATCTTTAGTTGTTATCATTTTTTGTGTACTAAATAAGATTTAAAACGAATTTCTTATACTTCTGAGGCGCATGTTACAAGTTTGGTATATATAACTTTAGCAAACTTAACCTCAGCTCGATGTTCTTTTGCTTTTGTAAATAGAAGTCGTCTTTTTTCGATTGTGTAATTGCTATAGTCTTTGTTTAGATATATTTTTTCGTTCCATAGTTTTCTTTTTTTATATTCATTTAATATGATTTCTCATCTTTATAGTTAAGAAACTTTACCACGATAGTTCTTTTTCTTTTTCCAGATTCGTGCTTCTTCCCAGTCCTGTGTGCTCTTACAATTGCAATATGGTTTTTAATTCCGAGTTTCTCCTTTAAGAACTCTTTTACTTTTGATTCGGTATCTTTCCAAGTTTCTTCTTCTCTTTCGTCAAAGCCATCAAAACGAAGATTGTTCCGCCTACCTCTATCGTCTAATTCTGCTAATTTATCTTGAATAATTTCGGTGCATTTTAGATTCACGTTGTCTTTGTTATAATTATTGAGTTTTACTTTTAAGTCATTTAATCCTTTAGTACTTCTTCTTGAGGTGAGTTATTACTTTACTTGTTATAGTTATCTGGTCAAGCTATCGACCTCAAGACAAATTAACTGCTTTTTTTTGTTCTGAGTCAACATCTTCACTAACGATTTTTACTTTTAACTTGGCCCTATATAATTTGCATTTGTTAATCAAAATATCTTTTATATCAAGATCATTTTTTCAGGAGATGTTTTATGTCATGTAGTAAAGCATTTGGGGCTGCACCTACGTTTGACGAACACTTGTTTCTGACTAATTCCATTGCAAATCTTGGAAGTTTAACCAAGTTGTATTTTCCAATAGGATTATTTATTGGTTTCCATTCATATTCATCCTAAAAAAAGTAAACAAAATAAAATGCTTTTTGTTTCATCTACTACAAATTTTTCATGTATTTATAAAATATTTACCTCCGTAATGGTTAAGCCACTAGTTTCTTCAATTAAGTTCACGTGTGGTATGAGAGGTTCATCTTCATCAACTAGCTTATGAGATATTTTTTGTCGTTCTTTATCAAGTCTTTGAATCCATTTGACAGATAATCAATCAACGGAAGAAAGTTAATATGCACCTTTTGGACCAATTTTTTTCCTCTGATCATAGAGTTTTACTCCATTTATTTTTATAGTTTACTCTAGCCCAAATTGATTTTATATTATTGCTTGTTTGCTGAGTCACTAATACGATATCTGTATTTGGATTTATATGAATAAGATAGTAATAGTACTGAATAACCTGTCTAAAAGTACTCAAATCTGTCATTGATAATTCGCATGAGCCACCACAATATTTTTTTTACTTTTCATCCGTGTAACTGTAGCCTTAACTTTCGGCATTTTCGTGGACTAATTATATATGCAAACTGTATTAAAGTATAACACTTAGAGTCATAGACAACAGCGTGACTTTTAAGTGGGGGCCAAAGCACCAAAAAAACCTAAAATATCAAAACTTACTGTTAAAAACCTGCTTTGTTAAAAAATAAAACCCTTTTGAAAAAATTTAGTGGCCCATGGCCCCCTCATCTCCGATTTAAAACACACCCTGCCTTGGCGCTCTTGGTTGAGTAAACGCTAGAGATGATGTCTCGATTAAAATACTTATCTTGGGAAGATGTCAAATGCATCTGGCTACTGTCTTGTAGAAGGCCTCCTAAGCAAAGACTTAAGAGGTAAACAGATTCTATCTGTTGACCAGCTTAGCACGCCTAATTCATCTATTAGGCTGACGCAGATGTATTTTTAATACATTATTTTCAGTTAAATCCAGTTTCATGTTAAATGCTGGATCTTCTTGACTCAATGCATGGGTTTTGCTTGTGTCTCTGTTTTTATGACTAGGCAAGTCATTCTATTATTTCTTAATGAGGGTACAGCTCTAAAACTCAGTTTTATGGTTCTGAGGCCGGCTGGTAGTCAGGTTTCCAGAACTTTGTGGTAGCTTTCAGAAAGGCTGATTCCATCAACAGCTGAAAAATATCAAATTATTAACAGTGCCATGTTGCGCATGGATGGTGTCCCTGTTTGTACTTTTGGTGTGCATTGCGGAGGCCACATTTGGAGCCCTTTGTTACGGCTTAGGGTTTATTATTAGTAATGAGGGAATTGCTTGGGCTATTAAACAGTGTTCTGAGTACTATCTATGCTTTGAGTCATGTTCTTTAACAAATTTAAAAATGAATAAAGTACCAAAAAGCATAAAACACAAAAAATCATAACCATCGCCAAGTTCTCTAACCCTATCATTCACTATCACACTGAGTCTTATCTCTTGCAAAGTTCACCAGACCGTTACTTCCATATCTATCAGCAAAACAATTCTCTAGAAAACAGACTTCTGTTTATTACTGCTAGAAACAATTGTAAAAAGGTTTTGTCTAACGCCAAAGCCCGCTAATCTCAGGCCATGAAATCTCGTTTTTTATTATAAAAATTAGGCTCTCATGACTTCTGGAGAATCTTTAATAGTATCAATAATAAGGGTAATCCACCTCTCTTGTATGGTTCAGACTTTGTCACCTCACCTAAAGACAAAGCTGAGTTGTTTGCTAAAAACTTTTCATCAATATCATCTCTTAATTCCACTAGTTGCGTTTAACCTGATATAGCCAACAAACAGGTTGATCCATTGCTTGACATTCGTATCACTCCAGCTTCTGTATCTAAAGTGATTTCCTGCCTAGACTTTTCTACAGCTTGTGGCCCGGAAAACATTCCTGTTATAGTCTTGCAGAAGTGTTCTCCGAAGCTGTCGTCTATACTTTCAAAACTATTCAACAAGTGCAAGTGATGATACTACCATTTATTCTTGTTGTGATAAGAAGCCAAAACTCTCTGATTGCTTGGATGGGGCATTTGACCTTGAAAAGGATCTCACTTCTGCTACAGCATTGGGCTCACAGTGGGTGGTGAACCTCAATTCAGATAAAACTCAATTTTTTTTTCAGACAATCGTTATCGCAATAATTTAGATTTTCCTATATTTATGAACGGTAATGTACTTGATGAGTCATTCACTCTTCATCTTCTAGGATTAACTCTTACTTCCAATCTTTCTTGGAAACCATATACTAAATCTGTTGCAAAATTAGCATCTAATAAGGTTGTATCTCATTATCGAGCTCATTATTTTCTTACTTTGGATTCTATTTTCTATCTCTATAAATCTCAAATCCGGCCTTGTATGGAATACTGCTGCCATATCTGGGGCTGATCTTCACAACAGCGGATTTTGAAAATTTCGTTTTTTTTTAGAAATTTAGCAACCTGCATAAAAATTTTGAAGTTTAAAAAAAAAAGGTATGATAACTATATCCTCTTTATATTCGACCATTACATAGATATTGTAGAAGTCCACTTTTCCCAGCACATACCGTGCATTAAAGCAGCGTACAATTTTTTGCTTAACACGTTTTTGCATTTTGTTAGCTTGTCAAGCATAACATTTCAGGTTTTATATATATTTTTTAGGATATCATTAACATTGTAAGTACAACCCATGAACAAAGAGTATGATGCTCGCATTTTGTTTTCGAGCGGTATGTAATTATTATTTCATCTAAAATGACAATAGTTTTGATATTGTATTATAAAGATTTTTATAAAAAGTGTATTGCCAGATTTCTATAAATACATTTTATAAAATCTATGGTTGTGTAATGTAAAACGGTTTTAACTATAAGATCATTTTTTTAATATTTATGATTCCAATTAGTGGTATCAAGTACATGTTTTTAAATATTTTTTTCATTTTTATAAATCTAATTACTTTGCGTCTTTTTTTTTTCTCCACATGCTGCAAAGTGTACATACATCAAAATCCTCATTAGTACATCCTATAATATATCACTCAATAACAATACAAAATAAAAAATAAAACAAAAAACAGCAGGATTTAAACTAAAATATTGGCGTAGTAGACGTTAACGGTCATTTTACATTGAAGAATATAAGATAATGTATCTCAAAAAAAAAAATCAAACAAAATTATTGATAAATTCCGGCATTGAACAGTATTTAAATATGAAAAAAATTAACAAGTTGATAAAATTATGTATGACTTTACCAGCAAAACTCGATTGGATTTGAGATTGGATAGTTTTTCTGTTGTAGTGATAAGTATTAAACCTTTTGATTGGGTTATATTTAGAAAGGAAATTATATTCGGAAAGGAAAATGATAATTAAAAGAAAATAATAATATTATAAGGTTTCAAACGTTACTTTATTCTTCATTGCTGATATTATATTTATAGTTTTCGAATGCATACTCCATATGGACGAATATCTTTGTCGCTTGGACTAACCCAGTATTCACCTTCACCGAAGCGATCAGCTGATATTTTTACCAACGTTGTAGGATTTACTCGATTTTGTAGTATCACTGCGTAATGCTCATTTTTATACAAAAATTTAATGGCATATTTTTCTGCTACTTTAATATTTGGAGTTGAATAAACTCCACGCCCGAATGCAAATATTTTTCCTTTTGTTAAATCATAGCCATTCATTGCAAAAGTTTTAGCTTGATTTACACCTGTTCCATGATACGATACAGGCCATTCTCCTGGGTTATTGGTAGCACCTAACCACGTTAAGTTTTCAAATTTGTCGGACACTTTAATGGCAAAGCGTTTCCATCCGCATGGGCGAACATATTTTACTCCACCTCGCGTAAAAGTTTTATTTTCATCTGTTAAATTTGTAAAATCATAATTAAAAGGCGGATCTAGGCTAGAAGGATCCAAAATAGATGGGCATCCACCTTGCGAACGAAGCACTAGATGTAGTGTAGACTCGTGGTGTATGTTATGATCAACCAATTTTGTGGCATCTTCTAGATGTTTTCCATTAAATATTAAGCGTTGCTGGATGGGTGGTATTTTTTCTTTGTCTTCCATTATTGATTTGAGGTCAGAGACAGTTATATCTAGATTTATATTATACGTTAATGTATTACCAAACAATGTTTTAACGTATATCATAATCTTCTTTCCTCCTTCAATATTCTCTGCTGTTTCAGTACTTTGAGCTACTGGATCTGAAGATGCGCTACCTACTCTACCATACGAATACGTTTTATCGTGAAAATCAAACAGAGAAACTTTAGGCATTGATTCTGAATAATCGGTGGGTAATGCCAAAGGAACGCACATAATTGCTGACATTGCAGCTATTAATAGATCTTGATCATTTTGATTACGTATAGCCGCCGCCATTGGAAAAATCAAAAATCTAGAAAAATACAATTTTAAATACTAAAAAGCAAGTATATGTGTAATTATGGTTCGAATATAAATAAAAAGTTTCAAAAGTCTCTATTTTATTTAAATTAACAAACAATGCAAACATTTCAACTTGTTTCATTGACAAATTTATAAAAGACACAGCTCTCGAAAAAACAAAAAATGTGTGCTATAAAATTATAAATTTATCATTGATACATAACTGAAAAAATACATTGATACCCGTGTTTGTCAAGCAAAAAAGGGAAAGATAATAGTTTTTATTATTTATAAATTTATCATTAATATGATACACCTAAGTTGAAAAAGCAAAATAATAGGTACAATTAATGTCACATATATATATATATATATAATTATATATATATATATATATATATATATATATATATATATATATATATATATATATATATATATATATATATATATATATATATATATATATATATTATATATATATATATATATAATATATTATATATATTATATATATAATATATATATATATTATATATATATATATATATATATATATATTATATATATATATATATATATATATATATATATATATATATATATATATATATATATAATTATTATCATAATTTTTCTCAACTAACTTTATTACAAAGCTGATGACTTCTATATTGATTAATTAAACGCTTATTTTACAACGTAAAAAAAATTTTAATTTTTGAAAAAAAGTTATCATTCATAATGCTATTTGCATTCACGCTAACAAAATCAACATGTTTTACTGAATCAAATTTAAAAACTAACTTAATTAAACTTAACTAAAATTAATGTTTAACTATTTATTGATAATTTATATTGAATATTTTATCGTGGTATTTGATCACCTATATTTGATTGTATATGGACATCAAAGGACATGTAATTTCTTTAATGTCTATGTATGATGCTTATTTAAACTATTTGAATTATTTTAAAATATTTAAAAATATACAACTTAAAATAAATTAAATCTATACAACAAATTGATTAGGTTTTCTATAAAAAATAGTATGATACTAGAAAATAAACGACTAGCTGTCAAATATAGATCATAAGTATCTTCATCATACATGCACCTTAATCTTCCACCCTTCGTTTTTTGGGTAGGTGAGAAAAGTATTTTTTAATTAAAGTAATTGCGATTTTAAATATTTGATGGAACTCGACAAAAAAAGTATAATTATAGTATTTATTTATTGAATTGAAATATAACTATTCTGAGATAAAATCACTTTTTATGTTTTATAAAAAAAGTCATTTACCTATGAAAAGATATAATATTGCTGGAAAATAAACGAAGTAAAAATACGTTATTTTTCAGTCTTTAGTAGGGAACTTCCATTTTTGTGCATAATTTTTTATTTTTCTTTGTTTTCACAACTAGAAGCCGGAACTTATAGCAATATGCATACTATTGTGATTTTCTTAAAATGCAATTGTAACAAAAATATTTTTTTCATATTTTAGGCTACCTGAATGTATATATTTTTATCATTTTATATTTTTGTAAGTTTATGTCGCAATAGTTTAACAAATATACAACAATTTTCTAAACGCTATACTCTAGAAAGAAATATTTGTTGACTGCTATTTCTCATCGAAAATAGTTGTAGAGAATCTTTCACTTGAAATAATAACAAGCAATTTATTTTCATAAAAATAACTACATGAAATTGACAAATTTGCAATTTCTCTGCGTGACTTCAGTGCGTGACCATCCATAAACTGCATTTAAACGTTTTTTGTGACTATGATAATAGTGGAATCCTGTAACTTTCTGGAAATGATGAAAAATATCGAAAATATTATTTTACAAAAAAGGTGCACTGCTAAAACAAATTATTTTATGAGGAAAAAAAGTTTATTTATCTACTAACTAATATTTGCAATTTTCTGTTCCATGCGTGATTTTGCTTCATGTTTATTTTTTAATAAAGTTACTACAAGTGTAAAAGGGCGGATTAAGGGTCATGGGGGCAGGGTGCAAAACTTATTTGGGGGCCCCATTCCTAAAAATGTATATATTCAAAATTGAATGCATCAAAACATGATTACTTTTTTATTCATAAAAAAAATTTTCTTGCTTTGAAGTTGGCAACAATAGCATTTTCAAAATTTATATTTTGTAATCGAGTTCTATCAATTGTCATTAAACAAAGAGAATTTAAGCGACCATTTAACATTGAGGAACGGAGGTTATTCTTAATTCTTGGCATATATTAAAATGCTAGCTCTGCACTGTTTATAAATAATATACACTATATATAATTGGTAATGGGAAAGGAATATCTACGATATATAATTGGTAATGGAAAGGGTTTAGAAAATCCAATGTACAATGTCAGCATTTGGAAAAACTAGTTTTAACTTATTCCTATGAATTGCTTTTAAACATCTTAGTGATGATATATTCTTTTCGTCTGCCATAAACTTGGAAAACTAAACAGTTTCATCATGAAATTGTGTAAATCTGAAGGACATATAGTGCACAAGGATTTGGCAGCAGCAATAACAACAGCAACACTCATGGTTGGAAAACTAGTTCGAAAACTAAACTTTCTCTCTGCAGAATTATAAGCAGAAAGCCTTTTTTTCAAGTACATTTTCAACTTGCCTATGAGAGGGAATAAGTGTTTAATTCTAAATTTGTTACCGCCACCTTAATTACTGTATAGGGGAGAACCTTAATGAATGGGACGATTATTAAATGGGACAAAATCAAATTCGCATAGAAGCATCAAAGGTTGGATATCCAAACTCCTGTGGTAAGAAGTTTTAGGTACAACCATTCAACAGAACGAGTCATTATTCTTATTATGGTCTAAACATAATAGCATTGGATGCTAATGTGTTTTGAAGAGAAAAAAGTAATTCTAAAAAATAACTTTGTTTTTCCAATTTTGCAGCGATTTCGGATGTTATGGAAAATAAAACTCCATCTTTTTATACCCAATTGCCTCTAGATTTGATATTTTAAACCCATTCACGTTTAGGAAACGCTATTTTTAGTCTGGCCCACCATTTGTGGATAAAGTGTAAAGCCTATTGAATGGTACAAGATAATGATTATTGAATGGGACTTGTCCAAAAAAACGACAGTTTGAGAAGTGAAAAAAGATATTTCGGCAATTTAGGTGTGGTCACTCGTATATATTAATTTATTGAAGGTTTATATTAGTAATAATGCTGTTGTTTTAACCATATGTGACCAATGCTTTTTATAAAATTATATTAAAATTCAATCGCAGTGAAAATTTAAAAAAAGATTTAAGTAAAATATGTTCTTTCATATTCTTTAAACTCGAGTTCATGAATTTAAGAAATCTTTATTGAAAAAGATTTATTTTATATATTTCCATGAATTTAAGAAATCATTATTTAAGAAAATCTATTTTAAATAATTAATTGGATATACAAAAAAATAATGAAAACTTTCTTTTAAAAGTTTTGACTAAATTTTGTGGATTTTTTAATTGTTCGTTAAAATGTAAAAATTGTTAAACGAACTGTTGTGACACTACATATATATTGACAACACATATTTAGTGCGTAAACACAGACTACTAGTTTATATATATATATATATATATATATATATATATATATATATATATATATATATATATATATATATATATATATATATATATATATATATATATATAATTATATATATATATATGTATATATTTATATGCTTTTTTATTTAAGTATATATTTCCAAATCTCATATTATATTATATGAGATTTGCATACATTTGATCTTTGTAAAGTTTTAAATTTTATTTCAGATGAAACCAAACACAAAATTAATACGAAAAAATTCTTTAGATGTTGAAGATACAGTCAAAGGTGAACTTAAGGGTATGTCTATTCGAGATGCAGCAAACAAATATAGTTTATCAAAATCTGCAGTAGGTAAGGCTGTTAAAGTGGCAAGATGTCAAAATCTGCCTGAAAACTATAACCACATCACAAACATTGGAAATAGAAAAAATTTTCATGCTTCTGATGAAAGTGCTATTGTAGATTAATTGCATATGTCTTCAAACATGTGCTACGGTTTAACTAAATTACAAACTAGGCAGTTAGCTTACAAATATGGTGTTGCATTGAATTCCAAAAATATTCCTGAGTCATGGCACCTAAATAAAATGGCTGGAAAGCAATGAATGGATGGTTTTTTGATACAGCATCCAAAATTATCACTACGTAAGCCAGAAAAAATTAGTCGTGCTTGTGCAACTGCCTTTAATCAACATACAGTGTCCTTGTTTTTTGATTACTTGTTAGAAGTTCAATTAAAATATAAATTCAAACCTGAATGTATTTTTAATGCAGATGAGACAGGGTTGTTAACTGTAACAGATCCTCCAAAGATTATTTCAACTTGTGGAACTAAGAGGGTTTGTCAAGCTGTTTCTGCAGAAAGAGGGTCATTGGTGACAATGTTGGCTTTTGTGAATGCTATTGGTAATACAGTTCCACCTGTATTTATATTTCCAAGAGTAAACTACAAAGGTTTTATGATAAATGGAGCACCAACTGGAAGCATCGGCTTGTGTAACAAAAGTGGTTGGGTGACAAGTGAAAACTTTTTAGTTGCAATGAAGCACTTTATTTTCCATGCAAAACCATCTGTGGAGCATCCAGTGCTGTCATTATTGGACAACCATAAAAGCCACATTTCATTTGAAACAATAAGATTTGCAAAAGAAAACTCTTTGATTTTGTTAACATTTCCATCACACTGTAGTCATAGATTGCAGCCTTTGGATGTTTCAGTATTTGGGCCTTTTAAATCTTATTTTAGAATAGCTCAGAATGAATGGTTGGCTTCCAATCCAGGGAGGGTTATGAACATATAAAATTTACCTCATTTAGCATGTGTAGCATATACTCTGTCATTCACAATAAAAAATATTTGCAGTGGGTTTCAGAAATGTGGGATTTATCCACTCAATAGACAAATATTTGGGGAAAGTGATTTTATATCTTCTAGTGTTAGAGACAGACCTCTTCCAGAAATTCAAAAAATAAATAATCAACATTTGTATGAAAAAAAATAAACAAGTTTCTTCCAAATCATCTGTTAAAATAGTTAGTCCAGAAACCATTCAGCCCTACCCTAAAGCACCTTCAAGAAAAGACACTAGAAAAAGACAGCAGGGTAAAAGTACTATATTAACTAAAACTCCAAAGAAGATAATAATTAAGAGGAAAAGTTTTGAAGCTGGTAGAAGTAACACAAAAAAACAAAAAAGGAAAATTGACCTCAAAGAAATGAAAGAAACAAAAGACTCTGATACAAATTTTTTCATTGATTCATCTGTAAAAGATGTGCTTATCAACCAAGAACAACAAAATATTTGCAAAGTATGCAAATGCAACTGGAAAAGTTTCATTAGGCCTGCTTGGATTCAGTGTTTTACTTGTCAATGGTGGATATGTGGTAATTGTAATAATAACAGCAAGAAACGTTATTATGAATGCAAATTATGTGAAGTTAATTGTTAATATCTTTTACACTTTCTTTGATATATTAAAATTTTATTCCATGCTCTTTGCAATACAATTGCTCAACAAGCAATAATTGTTTTTTCTACTTTATTTAAACATGAATGAAATGAATTTTTTTTAATATCTTTTTTATTTATTGTGAGTAATTTTAATTTTTTGAATAAAAATATTTTAGGTTTGTCAATAAGAGGATAGGTATGTCACCTTACAATGAAAATTTCTTATGACATACATTTCTACCATATATATAACTTTTTCGACTTCCCTAATGATAAAAACTTCCTATATTGCTCCACTGGCTTGAAACTTACTTGTGTCCTCTCTTCTTTTATTAATTTTTTAGATTTGTCCGATTCAGTAATTTTTTTGTCCCATTTAATGAGTAGTTCTTAATGAATGGGACAAATGCCTTGGTCCAATAAAACTCCCTTTTTTACCAATAGGCCTTTGCGGAACCGATTTATGTTTTACTATATGATAGTGCAATAGTTAATTGTTATCAAACTATTTTTAATGTATAGATTAAAAAACTTTATCAACTTATAAAATTCATTTTACGAAAACTGTCCCATTCATTAGGGTTCTTCCTTACTCACCAACTCCTACTATGCGCATCTTCTTTCTTTCATGCTTGTACTGCTAAGGAATAATGTTTGAGAACCTTCCAGCACGATCCTAAATGTCAAAAAAAATTTCACGAACTGGTGTCACATATTCCAAATAAGTTTGAAGAAATTGCACAGCAAGAGCTAAATCTGCAATTTTATCCTGAATTTTGATGCTAGCATCAAATCAAATTGTAGCATGATTCTGCGCCAAAGCTTCTTCATAAAAGCAACATCTAAAGTTTTTTTTTTTTCTTCAAAAGTGTAGTAACTTTAATTTGCATGTAGAATTTAAATAAAAAATGGCACCAGCTAACCACCTTCTCCTACTTAACCTTTGATGCTAATGTTTCTGCTCTTTTCTGCACCACTTATAAAATCAAAACAAATTTTCTGCCATCTGTGAGTTAAAGAAACCCAAAAATTATACAGACATTGAAGAAACCCCAAAAAAAAACAATTGCAATTTCACAGCTGTTAACAGCATTTATACCAACTAAATTGAAAAAATGCGATGCACAAGGAATCAAATCAATGTTTGGGTGCTTATTTTCAGTTGTGCTTGTCGTTCTTTTTTCTAGACATGATAGATGCATTATCCAATGACTCACCACAAGCATTGTTAATGTTTAAGTCAAACTCTTTTAATCTTTTTTTGACTGCATCTGTCAAATTTTTCCATTAAGTCC